>NC_051236.1:20340000-20482500 GCF_015220715.1 Pygocentrus nattereri
AAGAAAAATCACTATATATGCATGCACATTGTATTTTTCTAAAACATGCAAAGCCATTTTTATCTTTTCAAGAAGACCCAAACCTAAAATTGATCAAATTGTTTGTCATGTAATTTATTAGTGGAATTTATTTGGTCATGTAATTAATTAATTTATAAATGGATAAATGATGGACCAAACATAATTGGGAAAAAGTGGTTTATGTTTATTTTTTTTTTTAGAAAAAATAATCATGTAACAGGAATGAACACTGGGTAACAGGAATGAACACTGGGTAACAGAGACATGTGTCATGTGTGCTTGTGTGCGTGTGTGTGTGTGTGTGTGTGTGAGAAAACAAACTTGTCAGGCCTTTTCTAAGAGAGCTTCTCTAGTGTGGCCCAGAGCTCTTTTTCGATTTCCATATAGTGTCCTGTGACTGGCCTCAGGGGTGGGATGATACACAAAACATCTTCAAAAAGGTACCAAAGCAAGTCTTCACGTGCTGGCCAGGAAAATCTGTTGACCCCCATTTTGTGCATGCAACGGACCTCAACATGTGTTTCACTTGTATCTATGATGATGCCAGGGTATAGGTCACCCTCATACTTCACCACACACCATTTGCCAACAACTTCAGGACTTTGCCACTGAACTTCCATGGCTGTGGGAGCCGTCTGTTGATGACTGAACGTGAAATGCTTTGCATTAAAGCAGTCACAGGTCAGGTTTTGCTTTCTAAATATCTTTCTCTCCTCTCTGGGTCAGCATCACGTCGAGCATGATAGCGTCGCTGCTTTTCTGCACCACTTAGTGGTGGATTGGCACCATGTAAGTATGGTATCCACATTGTTACTCTTTATATGAGTAACAGGATTGAAAGTAACAGGACTGAGTTTTTAGCATAGAATTAGCAAAAACATGAAATATAGCTACATGGCGGGCTATGCTAATGGTACGAAGACACTGAGCACATTCTAGTGAATTTCCCAAAATATGTACTTTAAAAATAAACAAATAACATCTAAGAATTAATTTAGGTAACAGGATAGAACGTTGAGATTGACCTCCTCAGTCATAGTTACAATATGATCAAATATACAGAAAAATAAAGGAGCTTACTTTTGGTCTTCCCATGGCCTTCAGAAGATCCAACTGATGCAACTTCCTGTTGAACATGTGACTTGTGGAATGTTCCAGATTTTTTAGATGGGGTAATGTGTTACAGTAACAGGACTGAGTGGAAACCTAGGGACACAACTAAAATGTGTATTTTAACTTAGATATTATGGATTTCTTATGAAAAAAGTATTTTTGAAGCATAGATGGTATTTGGAGTCACACATCCATCCATCCATCCATCCATTTTCTAAGCCGCTTCTCCGTCAGGGTCGAGGGGGGTGCTGGAGCCTATCCCAGCAGTCTTCGGGCGGAAGGCAGGATACACCCTGGATGGGCCGCCAGTCCATCGCAGGGCAGACACACAGACACAGACAGACACTCACACCTAGGGGCAATTTAGCATGTCCAATCGACCTGACTGCATGTCTTTGGACTGTGGGAGGAAACCGGAGAACCCGGAGGAAACCCACGCAGACTCGGGGAGAACATGCAAACTGGAGTCACACAACAGTGCAAAAAAAATTTCATCTCTGAAGGATTTTAATAATTATATTTCATGGTAAAGTGTATAGTTAGAGACCGGGGACAGGTAACAAATGCTATTTTTTCAGTGTTCTTGGTAGTTTTTAATTAATGTTTTTAATTATATATCTTAAATTTGCATTTAGGTCAAAGTACAAGACACTATGCTTAATAATAAAATGTATTTTACAGTAATTTTGTTGCGCACATTTATACATGTAATTTCCTGGGGACGGAAATGGCACCGATTCGGCGGAATAGCTCTTATGGTGTTGGGTTGTTTTTCAGAAGTTGGCCTCAGCCCCTTAGTTCCAGTGAAAGAACTCTAAATGCTTCAGCAGACCAAGATATTTTGGACAACTATATGCTGCCAACTTTGTGGGAACAGCAGGCCTGTATCTGCGTCCTGATTTACTGTAAATGCTAGGGTGACCAAACGTCCGTATTTCCCGGGACATGTCCGTATTTCACGTCCTGTCCCGGGCGTCCCGGGTTTTTTTTTTAAAGTGAGGAAATGTCCTGGTTTTTAAATTACCTTCATCGGGCCATTAATTCTACAGGCACTAGGACCCTGAGCACGGCGCTGCATGACACGGAATCCCTGAGCCTCATCAGTGAGGGCAGTCCTGTTTTTAATCAGATCGCAAGCATGCCGAAGCGCAAGTGTGTGTTCACCGACATTTTACAGAAGAGTTTCCCCGCTTTCAGGCCGGGTCGAGACAAATTTGAAGCCTTGTGCACAGTGTGCAAAGCAGGCACATATGTCTCGGTGTCCAATGGGGGTGCAAGAGATCTGAAAAGCCACCTGGACACCGAGAAGCATAAAACAGCTGTCCGAGGCGAGAGTAGTGGTAGCCTTATCACACAGTATTTCATCAAACCAGGGAACGAGGATGCAGTGAATGCAGCGGAGGCTGCATGGTCATTTCATACAGTGAAACATCACAACAGTTATCGATCTATGGACTGCACAAGTTCATTGTTGAAAAAGACCCTCCCCGATTCAGACACAGCAAAAAAGTTTAGTTGTGCCCGAACTAAGACCGAGGCTATTGTTGACGGTGTTCTGGCACCTCATTCTGTAGAAGTGGCACATGAAGCGCTCAAAAACATTCCATTTTGTGGTATAAGCACTGATGGGAGTAATCATGGTGCAGTGAAAATATTCCCCATAATTATTCAGTACTTTGATTGGAAGGAGGGTGGTGTGCAGAGTAAACTAATTCAAGCGCAAGATACACCAAACGAGACTGCAACCACCATCGCCAATTACCTAATGGAAACATTGGCAAAAAACAATTTGGCTTCCAAATGCATCGCATTTACCGGCGACAATTGCAACACTAATTTTGGTGGAACCCGGCGTGACGAAGGGGGAAATAATGTATTTGCAAATTTGAAGAGAATGCTACAAAACAAAACATTGATTGGCGTAGGTTGCCCAGCGCATATTCTTAACAACTGTGTCCATCATGGGGCAGACAGACTTGATGTGGACATTGAGAATATAATTTTTAAAATCTACCAGTACTTCCACATTTACACTGTGCGCACAGAGTCCCTCAAAGAGTACTGCGATTTTGTGGATGTTGAATACAGGAGGATGCTGTCACACAGCAAGACCAGGTGGCTCTCTCTGTTCCCAGGCATAGAGAGGATGCTGCAAATGTTTCCTGCTTTAAAAGCATTCTTTTCATCTCAGGAAAAGCCACCCATGATGATCAAGGGATTTTTTGAAAACCCATTAAGTGAGATATACTTGTGGCACATGCACTCACTCATGTCCGTCTTCCACAATCACATTCAAGAAATGGAAAGGGAGAACAACTCCATCATAGAGGTTAAGAAAATATTGAGCATCATCCACAACATTCTTATTGAACGTAAGAACAACAATTTCATGTCCCTCAAAGTTAAGGGACTGCTGGCTGAAAATCGCAGAGAAGGACTTGAAGAGGGCTGTGACAAGTTCATAGCTGATGTGCTCGGCATGTACAGTTCATGTTTGGAGTATCTGGAGAAGTGGATGACACCTATGGAAGAGTTCTCACCATTCATGTGGATGGACATGAGTGAGCCACTAAAGTGGAATGATGTGGAGGTGTGCATCAAGTACCTTGGAGAAAAGGGGGTGCCAATTGATGATGTTAAATGCTTTGACCAAGTTGCTAATCTGAAGAAATTCATAGAAAGCTGCAGTGATGATGACGCATTCATGGGCCTGCAGGTGCACCAGAAGTGGACCAAATACTTTGAGAAGGCCAAAAGCATTGGATGCTACTCAGAACTGCTGAAGATTGCACAGTTTGTTTTTGCACTTCCTCCTCACAATGCAAATGTGGAGAGAGTTTTTTCACTGATGCAGAGCCAGTGGACAAAGGAGAGGAACCAGCTCTCAGTTGAATCACTGAAAGGGATCCTATTTGTGCAATACAATTTCAAAAATATGTCTTGCAAGGACTTTCATACGTATGTGTTGAGCCACAAGAAACTGCTGAGAAAGATTAGCTCCACAACAAAATATAAATGGGCAAAGAAGGATGAGGAAGAACAAACAGATGAAGAGGAGGAAAACCAGACGAAGTGGAAGATGAGGATTAAGCAGGAAAGAAAAGATGTTCTATTTATATTTTTGTTGGAATTTTTGTATTTTTGCTAATACACAAGAGAGGATATAATGTGTTATTTGGAGTTGAGAGTTATTAACTTTTGTTGTTAAGTAAGGGATGTTTAGATGAGACATTATTTCTTTCATTGTGCTATTTATTTGTTACAGGAAATGTTAAGTTAAGCATTTTGAATAAATGTATTTTGAATAAAATTATCATTTGTTATTGTTATTTGTTGTTATTTTTGTTGTTGACTTTTACTGAAAAGCATTTTTAATAAACCAACTGTAAATATCATGTTTACGTGGGCCTATGTTAAGTGAGCGAATGCACACACACACACACACACACACACACACACACACACAAAGTGTCCTGGTTTTCCCAAATAAAAATATGGTCACCCTATAAATGCGGCACCACTGCGAGCTGCAGATTAAGACGAGACAGTAGCACACGTTTCATATGCTCAGTTTTCCTGAGTTGCATCATCGGGACGCCCCTTCTCCGTAAACCTGGGTCATGTGGTACGCCGCGCCCCCGCGCGCTCACCAATGGCCTTCGCGCAGTGCGGGTAAAAGACATGTTTCCACATGCTCGGGGTGAAATTCAGCGGCGTTCACCTGGTTAAACCCTGTCCGGCGTGTGTTCGGCTGGTCTCAGTGTGCGCTGCCGCTGCGGTCAGGGTAAAACATGAATTCCAAAAACAGTGACTGTGCGGCCGGTTTCCAGCAGGAATTCAGGTCCTTCGCCACGGACGCGATCCACGTCGGCCAGGAGCCGGAGCAGTGGAGCTCCATGGCCGTCGTGCCTCCAATTTCACTCTCCACCACCTTCAAACAGTACGGTCCGGGGAAGCATGCGGTGAGTGGCTGACTGGAGGCGTTAGGGATGGGGGACATGGGGGTGGTCACCTGAAATAGCGCGAACCGTGCTGTAAATATCAGCCCGAGCTGCTCGGCTCACCCGGCTGCCTGTAACTGTAGGATACCGGATGTGCTGCCAGCTCTGTAGGCGTTAGCCGTGAAGATGTGATTAACTCGCTCCGGCTAAACTAGTCGCTCCACATCATGAGCCACGAGATTTGTGGCCTTTTGATCTTT
Source organism: Pygocentrus nattereri (assembly GCF_015220715.1). NCBI lineage: Eukaryota > Metazoa > Chordata > Actinopteri > Characiformes > Serrasalmidae > Pygocentrus > Pygocentrus nattereri. The sequence goes on from NC_051236.1 coordinate 20,345,336, forward strand.
CCAGCAGTAGATTCATCCTGTCCTGGGTCACCGTAGCTCAGAAGAGTAGTTTAAAGATGAACACCAGTAACGGAAACGTTAGCGTTTGTGTTTGGGCTGAACGGTTAGCTAGCGTGAGGTGTGGAGAGGGGGGTGGTTGTAACGTTAGAAGACCCCTGAGTTTATTTTCAAAACCTGCCCATTTACTTCTGGATTTATACCATAATTGTAATATAGAAACTAGTTTGGGGGCATATTCAGCCGTGTGTAGTCACTTTTAGCTCCCGTGCTCCCTTATTTGCATAACTCCCCCTTTTTGTAGCTGACTGTAGCTATAAGGGACCGTGGCTTGCTCGTATGAATCCCTTTAGTGGCCCTACAGTACACAGTATGTGTGCCATTTTGAACGGTCACTATCCTTTGTTTCCAGCTTGGCTGTTTAGGTTTTGCCAATCAGGGACAGTTAAAGGAGAATTCTACCAATTTTTCTAAATTTTTAAATAATTCTGTCCTTGACCTGTAAATAAAGTCATTCAGAGTTGTGTGAGGTGAAGTGGTTTATTGTAGAGGAACTTACAGACGGATTTATTTATTTTTTGCGGTGGTGGTGATGATAGGAACCAGGGTTATTAATGCCTGAAACAGAACTATAGCCATTTACTTACTATTTAAAGGCACTGGTGAAGCTTTCTTTTTATATGTAATGTTGATCATGGTAAAATAACAGTAAATATGACAAAAAAAAATACGTTTCGGATAAAAAGAAAATATTATTTACTTATTCAGAAAAGTATGTAAATAATATTTTGCCTTACAGCACCCTTCATGTACCTCTGTGCCATACAGGGATTAAATTACCTTAATTATTATAAACCACTGTGAACAATTCTAACTCGGCAAGTTTCTCTAACACGGGGCATTAAACATCAAACTGCTCTGAATGACTTTGTTTACATCTCAACAATTTCATTATGTAGAGTTTTTGAAAAATTGGTGGAGTTCCCCTTTAAAAGCAGACGAGATGTGTTTGTTGTTGAGGACAAAAGAAGGTATTCTGCTTTTAGCAGTCAACTGAGTTAGTCAAAGACCTTTGCAGCTGCTCACAGGTCAGTTCAGCACAGGCTGACGTTTGAGTTTTGGGACATCAAAGGTTCACTGTGTTCACTGAAGTTCACTGAGTTAATATATAATAATCTATGTATGTATGAAGTATGAAGAGTATGAAGGTTCAGATGTGTAACATTATCAGAATTTAAACAAAGACCTAGATTACTGGTGAAATCTGCTATCAATGTAAAAGTTTATGCTTTTATATCCAAGTGGACATATTGTAGGCTTACCTTTAACAGTTTAGTCTTTCCTAAAGGCAAATTCCACTGATTTTTAAAAGTATCTGCATAATTCAAATGTTGAGATGGAAACACTTTACAGTTGTGGTGAAGGGACCAGGGATCTTTTTCTACAGTGCAAATATAGCTATACTATTACTATCTAAAACAACAGACCTACGTGTGTCTGAGTTTTTTCATTTGCGGTGGTAAATAATTAAAAAAAAAATCTTTTGGCTACTGTTTTGACTAACAATGTCATGCATGTTTCTCTCTGCTGAATGGATGTTAAAAACACAGAGGCCAAATCCTCATGTCAAAATAAAACTCTGCCATCAGGCAACATATTTGTAACCATCTAATGTAATGGCTTTCTTTGAGAGAGCATTTAGTTTTTAAAAATTTGGTGTAATTCCCCTTTTTAAATGCATATTTTTGGCATAGAGGACAAAGTCCTTGACCTGGTTATGGACTTGAACGGCTTGTCAACTTTGTCCGTTATTGTATGAGTTAGAGGAAACTGTTTACAGATACTGATGATATTTCTAAATTTATTTGATGCTAAGTGATTTTTTTCACTGATGGAAATGTAGTGCAAAATGGTTGCGCTCTCAAAGTGTTTTATTGGCTTCCATCTAACAGAGTTTGTTTTAATCACCAGGGTTTTGAGTACAGCCGCAGTGGAAACCCCACACGTAACTGTCTTGAGAAGGCGGTTGCTGCTCTGGATGGAGGGAAGTACTGTAAGTCAGCTATTAACCTAAAAGCCTTGTAATTATTTAAGAGCACGAGTTAAATCATTAGTGTAAAGTAAGTTGTGTTACTGAATTCACATTGAGTACAGGAGAAATTAAAACTGCTACAAGTGTAACCAGTTATAGCGAGCTCACTAACCTGGAACAGGTTTATATTGCTTTAAATTAAAGACACAGTCACCTGCTTTTAACAACACCACGCCTACCTGCTTGCTAGTTTTGCTGCTTTATCTCCATTATGTAACGTTACATAAGTAAATGTATGACTCAGTAGATTCTTGTTAATGATGACTACGCTGTTTTTGATAGGCGTAGCTCTTGCTTCTGGATTGGCTGCTACTGTGACCATTACTCACATGCTGAAATCTGGAGATGGAATCCTGTGCATGGACGATGTCTATGGAGGTGGGCAAGGCTGTGTTGTGTGCCTAATTCTTTTTATTCCGTTGCAAGAGTGGACAAGAAAGTGACAAAAATGATAAAAAGGGATTTTATTTGCTTCTTATTTTCCTCAACAGGAACCAATCGCTATTTCCGAAAAGTAGCTGCAGAAATTGGCTATGATATCTCCTTTGCTGACTTCACAAACCTTGAAGTTTTAAAGGCAGCTCTTAAGCCTAATACAAAGGTATGCCTCTTGGGGATTTGGTCTGAAAAAACAGTTGTCCTAGATTGCATAAAAGTGATGTTTTTGCTCCATGACTATGGTTACTTTAATTCCTCTTTTGGTTGTGTGAAGACATCTGGTGCTCTACCCTTAATCCTGTGTTACCATGTTTCATCACTAAATACAATGGGAAGGGGTGACTCACATTAACTAATTCACATGAACATAAGGTAATAGAAGCAGACTGTTGCATCATTTTGGCAAAAGACTGCCAGCCTTAATTTGACTTTCTTTCTATTTCATGTAGATGTTGTGGATTGAAACTCCCACAAACCCAACTATGAAGATTGTCGACATCCAAGCCTGTTCAGATGTAGCACATGAATATAGTAAAAATATTATTGTTGTGGTAGACAACACCTTCATGTCGGCCTACTTCCAGGTATGTCTTGCTTTTGCTCACATGGAGAATTTCATCATTTCCTTTCTGAAACTCTGAATGCACATTTCAAATGCTTAACGTTAGTGGCTCAGAGCAAACACGAAGTTTAGCTGTTTTCATGTCCCCCGTAGCAAGACAGAATGAATTAGATGTTTAAATGGTGGTCACCTGATCTGAACATTCTTGAGGGGGACAAAGTGAATATCACCACCAAGATAACATCGGAGTTCAAATAAAGAAGCAAAGTTTTGAGTTCTGTGTTATTGTCATTATATTGGAAATATTTTTTCCAGTTTCTTGTCCATTGGAACAGCTGTCAGAATGTTAAATGAAAGCAACACTCACCTCTTTACCAAGTCACATGAGCACTTTTCACTAAAGGAACATGTCATCTTCCTTTACTGGTATCAGGTAATTGGGCCTTTTGCTGGGAATGCTTCTTTAATATGACTGATGATGTTTGCCTTGTACAGCGCCCCCTGGCACTTGGAGCAGACATCTGCATGTACTCTGCAACAAAGTACATGAATGGTAAATATAATTAATAAGCCAAAGTGCAGTTTAATGTTTACATTAGTTTGTGTCCATTATATTAACTAACTGAAACTTTCCTATGTTTGCAGGACACACTGATGTTGTTATGGGGCTGATTTCTGTCAGTCGTGAGGACCTTTATGAACAACTGAAGTTTTTACAGAATGGTGAGACATAAGGCTGTAGCTTCACCACAAAGCTACTGAATAGTGCGCACTCACAGTATTCCAACAGCCATGACTGAAAAACAGGATTAATTGTATATCATGTCTGGCTGTTACCTGATTTGTTTAATAATAAGTTTAGTATTGCTGCTGATATTTGTCCTTTACGTCAGTTGTGAAATGCATTTCAAAAAGGGTTCAACATTTCTTGCTTTACAAGCTGAGGTCAGGCCATCTGGTAGGGTCATGGAGGGCATCAGTGTGGAAGAAAGACATCTGCCCTAACAAAATTTCTCAGAAGAAGGACTTGTCACATTTTTTTTGAGACACCTGGGTTGTTTTATTTTTTTATTCACAGAAGGGGAGATGTGCACTTTAAAATCTTTTTCCTTCTTTTTTTCGGTCATTTGAGCAAGAATGCAAAGATTGTGTTTTAAGAATCAGTCTCTGCATTTTTCAGCTGCCTCTTGATATTGTGATATAATTGGGAATCTTTTGTCAGATGCGCTGCTGTCAGACAGCAAGGCAAGGTTCCTACTTCAAAACATGCAGAAAGTGAATGCACTTAATGTGGATGTTTCAGAAAAAAAAGATGCTCAGCTGGCATTTTCAGTCCACCTGGTCAACAAAAAGTCTCGTCAAATGAAAAATGCCTTTAGCAACAAATCTTTGAAGAGTAACTTCTATTGAACTTTTACATGTAATAACTATATAGCCTACAGGCATGTCATATGGATCTGTTGGTCTGCTCCCAGGGTGTGTGTGTGTGTGTGTGTGTGTGTGTGTGTGTGTGTGTGTGTGTGTGTGTGTGTGTGTGTGTGTGTGTGTGTGTGTGTGTGTGTGTGTGTGTGTGTGTGTGTGTGTACACACTATATTGCCAAAAGTATTGGCTCACCCATCCAAATCATTGAATTCAGGTGTTCCAATCATTTCCAAGGCCACATGTGTATAAAACCAAGCACCTAGGCATGCCAACTGCTTCTACATTCGTAAAAGAATGGGTCGCTCTCAGGAGCTCAGTGAATTCCAGTGTGGTCCATGATAGGATGCCACCTGTGCAGTCCAGTCATGAAATTTACTCATTACTAAATATTCCACAGTCAATTGTCAGTGGTATTATAAGAAAGTGTAAACGATTGGGAATGACAGCAACTCAAGTACGAAGCGGTAGGCCACATGAAATAACAGAGCAGGGTCAGCGGATGCTGAAGCACATAGTGTGCAGAGGTTGGCAACTTTCTGGAGAGTCACTCACTACAGACCTCCAAACATCATGTGGCCTTCAGATTAGCTCAAGAACAGTGCATAGAGAGCTTCATGGAATGAGTTTCCATGGCTGAGCAGCTGCATCAAAGCCTTACATCAACAAATGCAATGCAAAGCGTTGAATGTATTGGGGTATAGTGCCACCACTGGACTCTACACCAGTGGAAATGTGTTCTCTGGAGTGATTGAATTACGCTTCTCCACCTGGCAGTCTGATGGACGTGTCTGGGTTTGGCAGTTGCCAGGAGAACGGTACTTGTTTGACTGCATTGTGTCAAGTGTAAAGTTTGGTGGAGGGGGGAGTTGGGGAGTCCAGGAGTTGGGCTCAGCCCCTTAGTAACAGTGAAAGGAGCTCTTAATGCTTCAGCAGACCAAGAGATTTTGAACAATTTCATGCTCCCAAATTGTGGGAACAGTTTGGGAATGGCCCCTTCCTGTTCCAACATGACTCCACACCAGTGCACAAAGCAAGATCTATAAAGACATGGATGAGCGAGTTTGGTGTAAAAGAACTTGACTGGCCTGAGACAAAGTCTTAACCTCAACCCGATAGAACATCTTTGGGATGAATTGGAGTGGAGACTGTGAACCAGGCCTTCTCATCCACCATCAGTGTCTGACCTCACAAATAGAGAGGGAAGTCACTCAAGTTAATATATACAAATATATAAAAATCAAGCATTCTTGAATTCTGCATTCAATGTTGTTGTCTTATTTTTGTGGAAAGAGTTATTTTTTTCAGTCTCACGACTGAATGCCCAAGCCCATACAGACTACCTTAGCAGTAGGCCATCATTATGACATTGACAATATGTGCTTCTTAGGACACTGGAAAAATGTGCTCTTATGAGATGTGCTTGGACCACACACTTTGCTGCTTGTGTAACTGTTTTATGACTTACTTATGGGACATTATTTTCTGTATTTTTACCCTGTCTTGCTAATCATATGATCAGAGCATTCAAATAGGTTTAATCAAGATATGCAGTCCCTACGAGTGGAATTTAAATCCACTGGACTTGTATGATGGAGCATTTAGTCCATATGCGGAGCCAGCAGACTGGCTTGTTGTGCAGTGTCTGCAGTAATGTATGTATATATGTATTTATTTATTTGGCATGGTTGGCTATACAAACACTGTATTCTTTGATGTCTTCGTTTTTGCCCAACCTCAGCTTTGGGAGGTGTGCCTTCCCCATTTGACTGCTACATGTGTAATCGGGGACTGAAGACGCTGCACTTGAGGATGAAGCAACACTTCAAGAACGCCCTGGCTGTAGCAGAATTCCTAGAGGCTGACCCCAGGGTGGAAAAAGTCATTTTTCCAGGTGACTGAGATGAATGTAATCTTAAAGTTTTAAAGACTGATGCATGTATACTGCATTCATTATAAAGTGGTTAAGGAAATAATGAAACATGGTTGTGCAATAGATTTATTAATTAATGTTTATATTAACTACTAGTAATTAATAATTGTACTAGTAAATTAATAATTAATTAGTTTGCCCTGGATTAATGAATTTTATTAAATTTATAACTGCACTTCCTCCATGGTTTAGTTTTTTCAAAGTTTTAGATGATTGCTTAGGTGATGAAAGTGATTTTTCATGGCCTATAATCTTGTTCAGCTGTAACACATGAATTGTGTCTTGGTACAATCATTAGACAGTTGTTTCTTATATAATCTGTAAATGTTCTCTAATCATCACTAATCATTAAACCAACAAAGCGATTTAATATTGCCATTTTGATTTTTTTATCAAAGGGCTCCTGCAAATAAAGTCTCTCAATCTAAAAAGTGCTGGTGATGTTTGTCTAACCCTTAACAGCATACACTCATAGAGAGACCACAAACGAATATAGACCTATAAAAATGTTATACCATACATATATACTATTCACCATACCCAAGTTTTCTTCACCACCACCACATGAAGTGGTTCCCAAAACGTTACTGCTTTTAGTGGTGAATTGGCATTCATAGCTTGATTTTTGCTTGGAAATGAGACCTCATTTTAAATCAATTAAAATATCCACGTTAGCTTTAACCTCAAAGAATGTGATAGTACCTCTAGATCAGACCACACAGAATGCTTCAACAGTGAAAATTGCTGCATGGTCATATTAAAAAAAAAAAAAAAAAAAAAAAGAAAAACATGTAAAATGCATTCAAAAATTAAACCATGTAATAACTTGTGTTGTCTTGTTTTACCAGAGTAACGTAAACACAGCTTAACCTCACCATTGAGTTGAGACAGATGTTAAAGGGGAATTCCACTGATTTTCCCAATTTCTGCCTTGTGACTTGTACACTTGAGTTATTAGCATTTTTCAGAGAGATGAAAAAGTTCAGTTCTGATCTAAATTCTGATTTATGATCTGATTTGCTTATTGTGTTACTGTGTTCTAATTTGAGATACTTGAAATAATTGACAGCACGCTTGGCAGGAGGCTTAGATGTTGGATGACAAGTTGACCATTTTTCTGAATGTACAGTACACCAATTTTGAGAAGCATCGTCACAATCTAGTACAGACTGTTTCCCCCAAATGATAAATCTAGTCAAGGCTACATATGAGATAGTCAAGCACAGAAGGGAACAAAGTTCTAATAGTTGTACAAGTCTGTGCCCTCATGTAAGGATAAGGCACATAAAATATTAAAGAATTTAATCACTTTTGACACCTGTGTCCAGTAGGGGGCAACATAGTCATACTTCATACATTGAGCAGTTCATATTTTCTAGGGAGAACGACTTTGGGAGAATGGGCTGTTTAATAAATTCAGGAATAGAATATAATAACTTGGTGTATTGTCTCCCTCTGTCAGGCCTGCCATCTCACCCTCAACATGAGCTAATGAAGAAACAGTGCACAGGCTGCTCTGGTATGATCACCTTCTTCATTAAAGGCAAACTGGAACACGCCACAACTTTCCTCAGCAACCTCAAGGTAATTTGGGGAAAGAATTGTGAAACAGTAGTTAGAACAGATGGAATTGTCCAGAGGGCCAATTAAACAAGTGTGTATAATGAGTCCTGTCTCCCCAGCCGTTACACTGTTCCCTAAATGAAACTCTAGCTTAATCAGAGTCTTTCTGGTGCCAGGTGTTATGGATTGTTTTTCACCAGATTTATGTTCTGTGTTTCAGTTATTTGCACTTGCTGAAAGTCTGGGAGGTTATGAGAGTCTGGCAGAGCATCCGTAAGTGCCCCATGCCAACACCTATCAAAAGTGTAATTCAATATTACCGCATCCTTTTAATAGTATATTTCACTCTTTTTACTGATGATTCAGATGTAATTGTGAACATTAAATATTGGCTGAACTATAGGTTACACACTCCAGCCAAAATATAAATGCATTAACATCTGATATAAATGTGCTTACATGCTGCATTAGTTTCCAGAGGGACATTTTCTGGTTTTGAGACTAGGAAACCTCCCCTCAGATGTATCTTGAAGTTGGGAGAAATTTTTGAAAAACTGCAACTGCCACAGGGTGAAATTTTGGGGGCAGGTTGTTTTTGAAATATGCTTTTTATTTATCTGTCTGTCTTGTTTCTTTTTCCTAAGCTGGTGAATACAGAAGAAAACCAGATAGCAAATGGTATTGCTAGCAAGCCAACTAACTTATTGCAAATATATAACTGTAGTAACTGTCTCCAGATCATCATGGATAAGTCAAATGGCAGAAAGTACATGTCTGATTAGGACAACAAAGTAAAAGCTAAAGTATGCAAGGTAGCTATATATAATATAATGCTGCACTACAGAATACTGCAGAACATGACAAACATATTAAACTTCAGTTTTTGCCTGGAGTGCCCCTTTAACTAACCAGATTTAATATCCAAGAGGAGTTCATATACAAGGCAGTCATACAGATCATGAAGTAATGATGGTTATAAGTACTGCCTGTTGTGAATGTACAGAATCTTAATATTCCACAGGGGGGCGCTAGCATTTTGTGACTGATGTCCAAGCCCAGTACTTACCTTTTCTATTAGTAGCTCGGCTTTTTTTTCTGAACCCTAAAAAGTTTGCATTTAGAGTAGATGATACTCTTCAAAGGGATTTATTAAATATTTAAACATCAATACAGATTCAGAAGCCCTGTGGTTAACATGGTATGCATGTAATGTATATTTAATTTTGCCTAGGTCATCGTTTGAAAAGTGTGAGGACACAAATGTGATTTCATAGTAACTAAATTATTTTATCCTTAAAACCAAATTTGCTCTGTCATACATCTCCTGTAACTTGCATACACAAAGATAAGTGATCCACAGAGGGCTATATGTCCAGTGATCTGATGATGCACATCTGCCATTCATTTAACAGAGCAATTATGACTCATGCTTCGGTGCCAGAAAATGAGCGGATGGAGCTGGGCATCAGTGATACACTCATTCGCCTCTCTGTGGGACTCGAGGATGAGGAGGACATTATCGCAGACCTGGCTCAAGCTCTTAGTGCTGCTGTAAGTGTATTTGCACGCACAAACACAAGGGAACACCACACATTCACAGGTCCATAAACATTCACATAAGCCTGTTGACTGCACCCACAAACACTACTCTGAAACAGGTCTGTTCCCTAGGTAATGATTAATCATCCTGCAAATGGCCAGTGCTGTATCTGTGTCTGGTACCAAGGTTATCTCCATGCTAAAGATATTAACAGCAACCATGTGACTTTTTTTTTTTTTTTTTCTGGCTGTTGCCTATATTCCTGCCCTCTGGCACTTTCAAACCCATAATGGATCATGCTCATTTCAGCAAATCTAATTGCCTGAAATTATGCTGCAGTAACTAAACCATATGTCAACGCATAGATTATTTAGCACACAGTGATCCAAGTGCACGCATAAAACCTTAAGGCAGCTATTTTTATATAATGCAGCTAGTATTATTGTAGGAGGTCGATTTCCCCTCTTTCCAGGTGCTTTGCGAAACAAGACGCAGCAGTCAAATCAAGATGAATTGGCCCTGGTTGCAGTCTGACACTTATCCCCAAGAAAATGTTTTAGTGTGCAATGAGGCAGTGATACAGAAGATTGTAGCAGGCAGACAGTAGTCTCAGTGCATGTTCTCTTCAGGGCTTTTTGCACAGAGGCACAGCAGGGTATGTGTGCTGCTGGTCATTACAGAGCACGTGGTACAGAATAGGGGTACGAGTCTCTTGAGGCACAACAGTTCAGTTCTATTGCAGTTCTTTAGGAAATGATTCAGTGCATCATGAAATCTTAAACTTCACCACAATGTTGCCAAAATAATCATTTGTAAATGTGCAAGAATATTCATCAGAATATTAGGGACATGTTCAGACAGTTCTCACAAAGCTCTGATGAGTGGTTTCAAGATGCGTTTTATTCAGTGTTGGACAAAGTACACAAATCATGTACTTGAGTTAAAGTAGAGATACCCAAAGTAAAATATTACTCCAGTAAAAGTAGAAGTCCTCCCTTTAGACCTCCACTTGAGTAAAAGTATAAAAGTATTTGCCTTCAAATGTACTTAAGTATCGAAAGTAAAAGTACTAAAAGATTAATTATAACTAATGTCCTGTTATCATTTTTGTAACAAGACTCTTGTTGCATTAACTCATTTTAGGCTAAAATACCCTAGTGTCACTCTTGTGACACTAATATTTTAATAGAATGTCATTAATGAGGTAGAACCAAGTGTCTATAAAGTAAGCATTTATTTGCAACTTGGTTACAAGTTTATGTTTAATAAAAACTTGTCTCTACGTCTCTGTTCATAAACTAGTCAAAACAAATTTACTATAAAATGAAAGTGTTTTGGTCACAACTGCACATGTGTAAACAAACATATTTCTGTATTGTGGTCTCTTTTCAAAAGTTAGGTTAGTTCCATCATTTGGTGGAATGGACACTCCCAAATTTTATGCTGCTGCACTGACACTGAACCGTGTGTTTGCACTGGGTCTGTATGTCCAACAAGTCAAAATTAAGTACACGCTGTGCCCCGATTGGTGTTCTTGCTTCACGCTTCTTTTGTTTTGACATATGTTTTTATACACACATAAACCAAAAGGAACTATGGATTTCGCAAAATGTATTGGAGTAAAAAGTAAGATATTTGACTTATAGTGGAGTGAAAGTAAAAAGTCTCCCAAAATGGAAATACTTCAGTAAAGTACAGATACAAGGAAAAAGTACTTAAGTACAGTAATGAATTACATTTACTTAGTTCCTGTCCACCACTGGTTTTATTACATTGCCACCGTGACTATGGCGGTTGGCAGGCTTCGCTTAATGTTGCGTGGCTTGGATTTATTTTCTTTTATTTCTTAGTTTTGGGGCAATTCCTTCTCTCAGCCCTCTTTTGGTTTTGGAGCAGTTTTGTTACTTTTCTTTACCGCGACTAAGTACCGTACCATACTGGTCACCCCTCTACAAAGGTATGACAAACATTGACGTTTGCCAGCACCTTATATATGGTGTCTTCCAGGTGCGTCAAGTTAGTTTTGATTGCTGGCACCTTGCTGCTGTCATCCTCTGCAGGCCACAGGTGGAGCGGGCTGGGTGCCTTGCTGCCTACGCCCTCTGCTGGCGGCAGGCGGTGCAGGCTGAACCCTTAGTTGCACTACATTAACTACCTTAAATCAAGTAGCACTGCAGTAGAGAAGAAGTTTTATACCACACCAGAAAAGCAATTCTGTACAGCTGTAAAGTACATTTCATAGTTTTGATCTTCATCCGTCTCTTTCAACAGCAGTCTTTATCGCATGTGACATGAATCACATCCATGGCTATACAGAGCTCACTTTTTTAGTTTCATGTCTTATTTTGTTTAGCTTGTTGAGCTGTGTTTGAGTGTCCTCTAAAGCCAGGCATATACTGTGCAATGTTAAATCTTGTTCTTTGATGACTCCCACTGTATGATTGACAAAAGCCTGCGGACGGACAAAGCCTACCATTTGTATACTCATGCTGTATAAAAATGCTCCGTTCATGCTAAGTGAAATGCACTATGAACAATATAATACACTGCATGCAAGAGAAACGGCATTGATAACTTGTGCCATACTGTGACATTTCTGTCTGTTTTAGGGAAGTGGTTTTGTTTGTGTTTATGTGTATTTAAAAACAGGCTCTAATCACACAGTGAAATCCTGGCGTCAAACACTCCTCTGTGTGAGCCGACCTGCATTCACTGCCAGCTTGAGTTGTTATTTAGCACAGCAGCGTACACTTGGCATATAACACATGGCAACATACAACACATGGTATTAGATGTTGGTATTGGTGCATTTTTATGTGGTTGAATAGTATGGTATCTGTGCAGCCCTAATTTTTACATGGACTTTTAACTTTGCACCTTTTTATTTTGTCCAAAAAATAGGTGTATACGTTATTGAATATTATACAGATCTAGTATTCCAAAGTCAAAACAGTTGAACTGTTGAATTCCATTTCATCGTGATATATTTCTACTACACATTGTACTCCAATGCCCTTGTTTCTATGGTAGCTTGGGCTGTGCTTGTACTGAACTTACTGCATGGTTATATTTAAAAGAGTTTATCAATAACTTGTCCACTAGTCACATAAGGTGTACTCATCATATTTGCAGCTTGATTGCATTATCATAACTCAAACTTATGTCACTTCATGTTATAGTTTGCTGGATGTTTTCTGTTGCATGAACATGATCTTCTCTCTGACATACTGTAGCTGTATGCCTGGTTTACCATTGGTGACCATGCCTGGTAGTTGACAATTCTACAGAGTACTGACTGTTTGAAAGCGAATAAATTCATAGTGCAGTGCTTCCCTTCCCTGCTGTCTCTCTGTATGCTTGCACCGGATCCTTTAGACCCGCTATACTGGAAATGGAGGTCAAAAAGGGACTGCTTTGATTTGATTTGTATTGTGTTTGAATTTGATTTGACATCAGGTCTCAGGGGACAGTTTCATTAGCTCTTGGCTTGCATCTCCTTATGGAAAAGTATAAAGTGAAGCTTGCTGAATTCCAGAAAACAAGAGGTTAATTACTTGAGGTTTTTTTTTTTTTTTTTTTTTTTTTTTTTTATTGCCTTGAATATGGTAATGTTCAAGGCTTTTATTGAACTGCTCCGGTAGTTGGCCTCAAATTGTGCGTTCTCTGGTGGGATGCCATTTGAAAGGCTTGGCAGGGGCTTTGGAACGCAACTCATCAAGGAGTCAATAGACCAAAAAGACCTAGAGACCATCAGACAGATGACTGCAATTCTGTTCTCTAGCCAAGAACAATATTCACATCAAAACACTGTGCATTTGCTTACAGAAGTGTTTTAAATTTTGCTTTGTTATAATATATTCATATTTTTTATCTCCATGCTCTCATGGTGTGACACAAATGTAATTATAGAAAAACTGCGGAAGAAAGTACTTGTATTTAATTACAAGTATCAACAGAACTCGAGTGGTGTGTGTGTGTGTGTGTGTGTGTGTGGTTTTTTGCATACTAATAGATTTGAATATTTGTCAGATTTACCCACTCGGCTGATATGTGCTATTCTTTGTATTCTTTGTCTTGCACATCACTTGGAGTCTGTTTAAACCTTGCATCAACATATGTTTTGTGCTCAAATCATGTCTGGATATAAGTTGGGTGGATTCCATTTACATGTTACTCTAAATCATGTTCCTAGTGTGATCATATGTGATCTGATTTCATGTTCACACATATAAGCTCATCAACACAATGTTTTTTCAGTTTTACTTCAGGTAACCTATTGAAAACATGGTTTCTCACCTGTTACTTCAGTGTATTATACACTGTCAAATATCAGAAGAAACAATTGATAAACAGCAAATCATCTGCAGTGGTGGAGGAGAAGGCTTTATCTAGACACTTTAGAATGTCATCAAGATCCAGCTCTGACTGCCTCCGTGGTTTGAGTGTTGACTGTAATTTGATCAAAGTATTTACACTTGGCTTTTCATGCAGTCAGGTGAAATTTGAACATGAAGAGAAATTGCATTTAATGCAAGGTGTAAAAAGCTTCTTGACCTGCAAGAAGATTGCAGTCTGTAAATAGTGTTCATGTTTTGAATTGGTTTGAGATTGATGATTACTGGGGCATTCAGTGACTGTATCTCTCTAATGTAAAAGCCAATTTAGTGCTTAATTGTGTGTGTGTTTGTGTGTGTGTGTGTGTGTGTGTGTGTGTGTGTGTGTGTGGTGTGTGTGTGTGTGTGTGTGTGTGTGTGTGTGTGTTTTTTTTTTTTTTTTTTTTTTTTTTTTTTTTTTTTTTTTTTAACCACTCTGACACAAATCTTTTTGACATAACTGCTCTAGTTTCTTCTCTGCTTATTATCTCTAATCCTGAAATGATCCTCAAGACCATGAGGAATGGAATCCAATTACCGGTACTCTGGAGTAAAGACATGATCTGTGGAGCACAGGCAGCTTTATCTTTCCACTTAATATTTGGCCAAAAAACTCTGCCATAGTCCACTATGATCTGAGTTTTTTATTGTGACATGTTTTCCATTGCACATAGAAGTGCCATTGGGAATATTCTCTAAGTAGTAGGCTTTTACACAGTAGCTTATAGATGAGTAGGTGTGCCAATACTGTCAAGTGCTACCAGTGTTACTTTACTGTCCTTTCAACTACTGAAACTCTTACTCTTAACCATTGACCTCTAAGTAGATTACTTTTCATATGTACTTGCTGTTCTTTTTTTGGGTAACACTTTATTTTGAGTGGTGCTTTTTAGATTAATGAAACAATTAGCAGATTCACAGTAACATGTCAAAAACATTAGGGTTAGGATTAGGTTTTGGGGTAGAGGTAAAGGTTAGGGATATTATCAGGGCCAGGGTTAGAGTGAGGTTTTGGGTAAGTTTTAGGTGTTGCATAATGGAAGTAATATATTAACAATACATGTGTTTAATGTACGTAATGTAACAACAGAACACCTACAAGATAGTTACTTCAATGTATTCAGATGCTGCTGCTACTTTACTGATATGTTGTTGGTGTTTTACTAATACACTTGTTTAGAGTTTATTAATCATCTCCAAAGGACCACTCCAAATAAAGTGTTACCTATTTTAGGGTTCTGTTACTGCAGAACACTGTTTCAGAACTTTGTAGATCCAGATCCTGCATTACTTTCTGGTTTCATTTGAGAACTTAATTCCTGTGACTTCTTACCTTCAGATTTACTTGTTGACCAGTGAGCCAGCAATAATTGCTATTGTTTTAAACACAAGCTGGCAGTGGATTTACTGCCTCTTCATTGACATAGGGTTGTCAGAGCACATGAGCGTGAAAACTTGAGCATTTGTCATTTTTGAGCTGCAAGATTCGGAAGATATTAACTGGTATGTTTGTACTGTATTACAAATAATGTAATGTTTAAAAAAAAAGGTTTCAATACTAGATTCACTGTATTCTCAGCTATTGATTTATTGGTGTTTTTGTTTACTTTTGTTTTTCAACAGCTTGCAAAGAATTAAACTTGCCAAGATGGGCCAGAAGCTGTGACACCCTTTCCACAGAGTGGATAACACTTCATACTACGTCCACATGTTCAATTTATAACCAGTATATAACATTTATGCTTGGTGTCAAATACAGAAATGAGTGCTTCCAAAGGTCTGCAGTTATTTCCACCCATTCCTTCAAACCAGGTCAAATTTACGATACAAGCTAACAAGCTATCTTTCTTAACTGTTGGCTGCTTTTACCGTTATCTTTTCTGACCATTATATTAATCGAAATTGCAGGTGTGGTAGTTAGCAACTGAATCTATTTGGCATTCGGGAAATGTAAACTGGGGTTATAGAAAGGTGAGCAAGGAAATGCTGTTCTCATGAGTTATTTTATTTCTATCTTTCCATACACTGAGGATGTGAGTGATTTTGAAGTGCTGATGGGTCAACTTCAGCAGGCATTCTAGACTCTTCTTAGCGCACACACTAAGAGTTTGTCTCATTGACAAATATATGATTTTACAAATGATCAATGTCTCATTTTAACAGACCATAACTTGATTTATCAGTATTTGTAATATTTTTTGAACGGTTGCTTTTGATCTTGTCATCTATGCTGATGGAACCATTAAAAGCCATTTGTGTCGTCTCTCTGTTTCTTTTCCCATGGCTAAACATTGGTGTTGTAGTAAAGCTGTTTCGTTGGTGTGAATGAACACGAGCTGGAGAAAGGGTAGATAAATACTATAAGACACACCTTATGAGCGGCTTAGAATGTTAATGATGGACTTCAGTAACTCTATTATAAGACATAATGATTTTTGTCTGGGGTTGAGGTATTAATTATTACACTGCAGGGCTAATTGAACATGACGATAATTACATTTCTGCTAAACTGCTAAGGTTTTTTTTTCCTCTTTTTTTGTGCATCATCCTACAATGCAAGTTTATTAAGCATAGGTTAATTGTAGCTTTAGTAGACATACCTGTCATTGCTTTATGTTGGAAGTTAATTAGCAACCCATATAACATTAGCAACATACATTACATACAAAATCAAATCTAGCAGGCAATGCTTGTCTGCCTACTTCCATAATCTAAAACATGGAGTGTGTGATTGTGCCACAGGCATTTGAAGAAAACTTTAAAGGTCAAAAGGAAAGTGTTTGGTATTAATTTGGCTAGTCATTTCACCAAGTGTGAAACTCCTCTTTATTCCAACCATAAAGGCAAGACATATTTGGCATCCAAATTTTGCTTCTTTAGTTTAGCGCTGGAGTTACGGGCCTAATGTCACTAACAAATTATGGAAGTCAGTAGTCACCAGAATCTTTTTCATACATTTATCCCTAAAACCTTTCTCGACCTGCTCAAACCATGTCCAGGTTTTCATCAAAGGCCGATTAGTTGAGGTAGTGTGAGTAGCAGTATGACTTGCTGTGAACTAAAAAAAATGAACAGAACTTTGTGTAGCTGAAACCTGTGGGCAGCCACAGTTTACAACTGCCTGTTTTGTCCACACGTCACGTAGGCTTATTCTACAGAGTTCATTCACAATTTCTGTCGTTTCTTTTTAGAAATAATTGGTCATCTTGCATTTTCTAACTTAATTAAAACAGAAACAACATAAATCAAAAATGAACACTATTAAGTTTATATGACATATGTTTTGAATGTGGTATGAGCCGGTCGAGAGAACATTTGAAGATGTACTGATGGAAAAGATTTGGGTGACTATTGACTCCTCATAGCTCTAGTGATAAACTACAGAGGCAAAACTAGTGAAGCAAAAATGTCTTGGCTGATGCACTACATCTGGTGTATGTGGACAATTGTGTAAACACGATTTTTCACTGAATAGTTCTTCTTACAACTGAGCATCCGTTGTTAAAGCAAACTGAAAGGGCACCCTGTGGAGGTTGTGCTGTGGAGAGCTATGCGTATTCTGGCATCAGCCCTTAATCTCTCATACATCTTGATTGGGAGTATTTGCTGTTTGCTTTAAGCCAGACATAACTTGAATTCATCACGTCTATCACATCTCTGTTCTGACTTATTTTTGTGTCTGGCCTTAACTGAGTTTAAAATCATTCATGCTGCTTATTCTTTATTGCATGTCACATTCAGTTTACTGAGGCTCCAGTTCTGGAACTGCAAGAAAAAGAATTATTGAAGTCCATTACTCATAATAAACACTTCATCATGTGTAATGTCCCATCATTTTTGTGTAAAAGATTTCCAGTCAGGACCATTATTTGAAATGTAACTGCTCACTCCACAGTGGCACAGAGCCTGGAGCAACAGGAGCTACAGAGACTAGCCGAGTAATGGAACACATCAGGAAAGTAACAGACGGTCTGAATTGGCTTGTGAAGCCTGATATGTTTAATTTGTGGATGCCATGTCTGGTCATCTGTCCAATTCCCACTTGTCTTAAATATGATTAGAGGCCTGCAACTCTTCAAAACTCATGTCAACAAAATGGAAAGTGAGGTCAAGATCATAAGCTGAAACGACTGTCTTTATGCCAGGCTTTGCTTTTTTATACTGTTTTAAGCTACTAAAATTCTAAACCATACTTATGATTCATTCTTATTGCAATCATTTTAACAAAAGACTGCTTTGCATTCACCTCTATATAAATCTGAACCAGGATTATATAAACTAAGCAGTACTTGGCCTGTACCGACATGGTAAGGCTACTTGTCCACTATATTTCATTTGCTTTAATTTATTGTTCTGTATTATTTACACAATAAAACTCAACTGACACAATACCACAACTGACCAAATGCCTGAAAAATTAACCAATTTTAGAGAAACAGTTTCCTGTACACAAACATGTTGGAGTGCTTTTATACTCAGTGGATATATATATATATATATATATATATATATATATATATATATATATATATATACACAGTGGAGCTTTCTAGACCTTCAGAGGAGGCCTAATGCTTTCTATGAAATAAAAAATTAGCAATTTTTAGCGTTAGAATTTAAATAACCTCTTCTACCATTGGTAGGTTTTGGTTGGATTTTATTGAAACAGTCCATGGAAAACTGTCCAAGCAGATTTTTTTCATTGTGGTATCTATGTAGAACAAGCCAAGTTAGCGCTCCCATCGGTTAGGACTTAAGGGGCTGAACTGAAGGCCTAATGTGTCAGATAAACCAATAACAATATGGACTCGGCAGAAGAATCAACACATTTTGATTTTAGTGGGAGAGACAAATTTTATAGGGAAAAATATCATGCTAGGTTTTCTGCAGGTCCTGACTGTGAATATGAATGGTAGTTTAACCGGTTTCAGTCAGTGGCTAGAAATGGAAAACAGCACCAGCAACTCTATACCAGGGCTCTTTACTAAAAGTGTCACTATGAAACTGCTAGAAACTAAAATATATGTTAAATATATCACTGTTGTCGGAAGAAAACCTCATATCTCCAAAATTGGAACTTTACAGGAGAAAGAAAAAAACATGCTGTAGTTTTAATGCAAGTCAATGGAACCAGACATCTTTCCAAGTCATTTTGGGCTGTTTCTTTTGCTCCATTCATCATGAAATTTACACACAATGTAAAGGGCAACAGGTCCTTTGAAATTATGTCAAAACTGAAAAATGACAAAAATGGAGATACAAGGTTTTCTTCTGACAGCAGTGATATGTTACATTGAATTTAAAGCTGTATTTACATTGACGTAGGTATATAATAAGAGTTTGGTAACATACTGTGAACCTTAAATACTGTTGTCTCCTCCGTCAATCATTCATGCTTCAAACCCAAAATTTACATACACCAGCAGAAATGACAGACTGTGCAGAAATGTTTCATTCTAGGCTGTAAAAGGGATGACTTTTAAAACCCTTCCCAGGAACCACATTGTCCGTAGGCATGGTTGATGTTCATCTTTAATCAAGGTTGTCCTTCTGTTCATCAGCTTCTTCGAATGTTCTGATCCAATTTGAATGCTAAGCTTATCCAGGCGCCAGAATGTTATTATGGTGCCATTTAAGGTGGAATGGAAAATTCACAAAATTAGCTGGAGAATAGGAGCAAACATCAGCTCTGACATCTTTAAAAGGATCCCAGACAGGTTTAATTCAAATTTTGCTCTGCTCATATCAGCATTTAACATGGAAGAGACGGAGTGGCCCTTCCAGCTTTATTAGCATAACAACCCCAACAGAAACCCCAAAGGAAGCACCATGTTGTGAATTTAGCTACTTTTTGATGGTTGAAGCCATCTTAAAATTGAAAGTTTCATAGTGAGTTAAAAACAATTTACTTTGTGCTGTTGTCAATTTTAGCAAGGATAGTTAATGTTAGCTACTAAAATGCTTCAACTAACATATCGTATAACGACCTAGTTTATTTACATGGAGGTTAATTTTACCTTCCTGCGCATTTATATCAACATGTTGCATCTGTGTGAGCAAGTAAACCCGCGTCTGTTTCACCCTGACCACATACCTTCTATGTAGACATCAGAGACCAATTTAAAATATTTTAAAATAATACATGCAGTCTCTGATAGCTTTATTGTGTTTGCTACAAGCTTTGAATAAAGTATGGAATGTCTTTTACAAGCTATGAATGTGTTTTTAATCGACAGCAGCCAAAATGTTAATGTGAATTGCCGGTTGTTGAAAACTAACATGCCACTAGAATCCCATAGGGCCACTAGCAGAAATCTTTTCCTTTTTTCTGTATTTATTTTTGTATTCATTTATTTTGACAAAGTTTTGACATTTATAGCCTGACCTGAAGGCTTAGAGCTGACTAGCTCTAATAGTAATGTAAATCAGAAGCACACTCTGTTTGTTTCTTTCAGAATGTAAAAGGCTACAATTATCAATAAAGCACTCAGAATACATGCTTTCTGACATCTCCTTAATGTGTGGAAAGCTAATATTATGATTTACTGTTTTATAAAATGTTGGTTTAATCAAGCTTTCATGTGGCTACAGCACTACAGATCCCTCACTTATCTCTCACTGAAAAGCAGTTATTTAGCAGTAACAAAGTAGTATAATGTTAAATAGCATGTCCTCTGTTGGGTAGTGCCTACTATGTTAGTGAAACACAGCTATGGTTTACCAACTGGTTATGGGATGGTACTGCAGGGCTCTTTTCTGGGTCCATTCTTATTTACCCAGCATGTTAATGATTGCAGTCTGATGAAAAAATGTATATTCATAATAATATCGAACACTATACATACATAAATCATGTTGCACTTTTGAAAGTAGGAAGGAAAAAAAGTATAATGAATGTGTTCTTAGATTATTAGTAGTGCAAGACTTAGCAGTAGATTGTTGGTGTGTGTATGTTTAAGGACCACATGCTTCTTATGTTCCCTCCACACATTAAATAAACTACAATCTACACATACGTTCAATTATGCGCCAAGACGTGTTGGAGGAGGACTAGAATTCTTTCTTTACTGAGTTGTTCACTTCAGTCACAAAGGCATTAGAGCCACCTGCTGGAATATTGTAATAACAGTAATCAATTTAAATTTAAGCAATACATAACATTTCCTCCTACCTTACTGAGCAGGTACATGATAACTGTTTACAATTATTGCGATTTCTTTGTCTCTCTCTTATTTATTTATTTTTGTTTTACTGTTGTACCTTGAACAAATCTAGAGGTAGGGGGTAGACTGCCCCTAACCTCGAGACAGTTCAGGGCATTATTCTGCCCCATAACAGACCAGGCTCACTACCATAACTACTTGGAGTCCATTTTTTTTTTTTGTCCACATAGCAGTCCTAGAGTGTCAGACGATGGCTTAGACACTTGAACCAGGTAGCATGACTTCCAGTGTTTTGTCGATGGTGGTTGGAGTCTCACTAAGCAAATCATGAGGCATGTGTTCCTTTTCAGTCGACTTGAACGAGCTGGCCTCTGGGGTGCAGTTTTGGCAGAACAATGACTCTTGGGCCCCATATTAAGCATCTCCGCTGTACAGAGAGTTTTCCCTTGTAAGGAATGTTGACAACTCACTGTTACTGGCATTATTCATTGTTCTGTTTCCTTGAAGGACCAGTGTCAAATCTGTTGATAAAGTAAGGTCTGTGTGTTTCAGAATGAATTTCATTAATGCTGACCGGTACTGTTTCCATTTGACTTAGATAGAATACATCAACCGCATCCACCTTATCTTTGGCGTCCACTCATAATGGTAGTTGCAAAACTACTATCGGCATTGGCATGGTGTGCTGCTTTTTTGTATAACTACTATTGTGTGCCAAAAAACCTAACGGCCATCTTTGCACACGTGCTGCTGCCATTGAATTAACCCCTTTCTGCACACCAAAGATTGTCGTCAGGGTATGATGGTCAGTGAGGAGATAGAGATACTGGTGGAATTTTCTCACCACAAAAATAATTGCTATGGCCTCACGCTCAATTTGCGCATAATTCTGCTCGGCCTTACTGAGTGTCCGTGATGCAAAGCTATCGGCTTCTCTTCACCACTGAGTAGCACATGAGAGATGATTGCACCAGTGCCATATGGTGACGCAATCACATGCCAACTGGAGACTGTTTTGAGGGTCATAATGCGTCAGTACGTTGTGTGACATACAGTGGTGCTTGAAAGTTTGTGAACCCTTTAGAATTTTCTATATTTCTGCATAAATATGACCTAAAACATCATCAGATTTTCATACAAGTCCTAAAAGTAGATGACACAAAAATATACTTGGTCATTTGTTTATTGAGGAAAATTATCCAATATTACATATTTGTGAATGGCAAAAGTATGTGAACCTTTGCTTTCAGTATCTGGTGTGACCCTCCTGTGCAGCAATAACTGCAACTAAACGTTTCCGGTAACTGTTGATCAGTCCTGCACACCGGCTTGGAGGAATTTTAACCCATTCCTCCATACAGAACAGCTTCAACTCTGGGATGCTGGTGGGTTTCCTCACATTAACTGCTCACTTCAGGTCCTTCCACAACATTTCTTTAACCATTCTTTGGTAAAACAACTTGTGTGCTTAGGGTCATTGTCTTGCTGCATGACCCACCTTCTCTTGAGATTCAGTTCATGGACAGATTTCCTGACATTTTCCTTTAGAATTCATTGTTCCATCAATGATGCACATCAACATGGTTTTGAATGTCCTCCATTTGTACACAGTCTGTCTGACTCTGGATTGGTGGAGTCCAAACTCGTTAGAAATGGTTTTATAACTTTTTCCAGCCTGATGAGCATCAACAACTCTTTTTCTGAGGTCCTCAGGAATCTCCTTTGTTCAGGCCATGATACACTTCCATAAACAAGTGTTGTGAAGAGGAGACTTTGATAGATCCCTGTTCTTTAAATAAAACGGTGCCCACTCACACCTGATTATCATCCCATTGATTGAAAACTCTAATTTCACCTTCAAATTAACTGCTAATCCTACAGGTTCACATATTTTTGCCACTCACAAATATTGGATCATTTGTCAATAAACAAATGACCAATATTTTTCAGTCATTTGTTTAACTGGGTTCTCTTTATCTACCTTTAGTACTTGTGTGAAAATCTGATGATGTTTTAGGTCATATTTATGCAGAAATCTAAAAAATTCTAAAGGGTTCGCAAACTTTCAAGCACCACTGTAAGCTGTTCCTTGACCCTCTTCACATTCTGTATACAAATGCCAACATGTTGCTTTACACAACAGTACATTCAATGGATTCAGGATGAGATAGATAGATAGATAGATAGATAGATAGATAGATAGATAGATAGATAGATAGATAGATAGATAGATAGATAGATAGATAGATAGATAGATAGATAGATAGATAGATAGATAGATAGATAGATAGATAGATAGATAGATACTTTATTGATCCCGAAGGAAATCAATAAAGTCGCCAGGTTGGGCATGAATTGGCCATAATAATTGATCAAACCTGGGAATTACCTCAATTGGGTGAGGTTAGACGGGGCTGGTGCCTCAACAATTGCCCGCACCTTCTCCGGAGATTTGTGCAATCCTGCAGCATCAATTATATGACCCAAGTACTCCAAAGAGTCTTTAAAGAATACACATTTTTCTTTCTCAACTCACAAACCAAAGTCCTCCAGCCATCCAAGAACTGCATCCAAATGCTCAAGATGTTCAACATCAGTATGCCCTGTCACCAAAATATCGTCCAGGTAGCAGTGGACATTAGGTATTCCTTGAAGAACCTCATCCATAGCACTCTGAAAGATGGCTGGTGCTAAGGCTATCCCAAACGGAAGGAGATTATAACAAGACCCTTCTAAGTGGTGATTGTGAGGAGCTTTGGTGAATTTTCATCAAGTTGCATCTGCACATAAGCATGCAACAACCAACACACCCATCTCTGTGAGGCGTTTAAGTTCAGCTTCAACCTTAGGACACAGAGCATATGGGACAGTTCTGCACAGGAGAAACTTGGGTTTATTTCAGTGACACGTTTGCCTGAATGCCTTTCATCACCTCGAGATCCTTAGAGAAAACTTCAGCATGTTTGTGTAACACTCTACTGCCCTTATCTCTTTCCAGTTGAGTCTGATTTGGTTCAACCACTCTCTCTCAAACAGTGGTGGATATTCACCCTTTACGACGTAGTGGAAGTACAGCAGCCTGTTTAATTATTTTCACGTGTACATCGACGAGCCCTTCTGGACACAACGCTTCACCAGTATAAGTCCTCAACACACCGTCAGCTGGCCACAGAGGAAAATGATTTAGCTCTGCTTCATATTTCCCAGCTGAAATCAACGAGACTGCTGCCCCAGTGTCTAGCTGCATTTCTAGCGGAATTACCTCAATTTCGGGCTTTACGATGCTGCGTTTGTTTCCTCTTCTTGTGACACTTTGTGCAAAGCATGGTCGGAATCTGTCTCAGAACTAGACATTCTACCTGCCTCAACACAGTGTACCTGTTTATTCTTGACATGGCCCTTTGTGATCTTTGGTTTCGGAAACTCGACGTTTGTGTCCTCTCTTTCCGCTCGCCTTACGATTCTTATCCTTGTACCGACGGTCACCACCACTATGATTTCGACTTTCCACATCGTTTGCATTTGTTTACGTCCTGTCTTGAAAATCAAACAGCATTTACCTTCAGTGATCCGCTAAGGCTGTTGTGACTAGTTCCTCTCTGAACGTCAGTGTGAATGTTGCTGTAATGCTGCCTTTAAACTGGCGTAACTTTGGTCTCCAGGCTTCTCTGGAGCCACGAGACTATGCAGTAAACCATACGCCTTGCAGGACACAAGACTGAACAGCACAGGCACCTTCCTTCCTCTCTCAATACCATTCGCCTCCACATAACGCTCCAGTCCTTCAGTGCAGGTTCTCCACTGTTCCACGTTTTCACCCAAGGCTTCAACGTGGCCAGTGGTAGCCGCCACGTTGAGCGTAGTCTTTTTATGGACGACTCAGATGACAACCTAGAGAAAAAAGGTGCCCTTTGCTGGGTCCGAAGTTAATTCACACACTTTCGTCGCCAGTAATATTACTCTTTCTTTACTGACTTGTTCACTTCACTCACAAAACCATTAACGCGACCTGCTGCAGTATTGGAATAACAGTAATCAGTTGCAAAGAGAGATAGCTGGAATAAATCATGTAATTGCATATAATCTTAGTATTTAAAGCTCCCCCTGCGTTCTGAAAGCGTATTTGATCATTTTCTTTCCATTAGAAAAGCACATTCCGGTTACTCACACACTGTGGCAGCCCTTCAGTGATAATCACAGTTGTGCTTACTGCATGTTTGCAGGAAATGGATCCACTGCCACTCTGTGTTCCTGAACTCATTATGTCATTATTTCAGCTAAATTACTGTTTGCGTGATGGATGTCTTAAAATACTGATTTGATTGCAATTAAGACAAGTAAGAATTCTTGAGGGAAAATCATGAACATTTATATGAATTTCACTGAGGCATATAAAATAGCAATAGCACACATGCAGGATTACTTTCTAACCCACAGGTTCATATCTCTCTTTTTTACTGACATATGTTCCTTAGTAATCTGAAGAAACTTTTCAAACAATCAAAATATGTGGTTAGAACTGAGACAGGTGTTTTTCCCCCTTTTTTAATTATTTACATTTTTTGTACAAAGGTTTTGACATTTATAGTCTGAATTAAAGGCCTGGCTCTTACAGTCATGAAAACTAGCAACACACTGTTACAGTTTTCTTATCTAAATACATTTAGTATCTTAAATTTTGTCTTTTAGTCACATGGCACAACAGAAAATCCCGATGTGACTGTGAACAAAAGTATGAAAATTGTAGTCAAAAAAGCTCAAATGAATACGCTTAGAAGTTCATCCGCTATATTGCCAAAAATATTCTCTTGTCTGCCTTCACACACATATGAAATTGAGTGAGATCCTAATCTTAATCCATAGGGTTTAATATGATGTCAGCCCAACCTTTGCAGCTACAGTGCCCTCCATAATTATTGGCACCCCTGGTTAAGATGTGTCAAAAGCCTTAAAATAAATTCAGTTTTTATTGTGGAAACATACTGTCACACTGAAAATTGTAGAAAAATGTAACCTTTAACTCAAGTAGAGTTTTAGGGGGAAAATAAAATCCCTGACTAAGAAATAATTTTTCTTCATAAAATCACCTGTTCCACAATTATTGGCACCCCTAACAATTCTTAGGAAATAAATGTAATTAAAGAATTTCTGTCACTTCTACAGTAGTTTACGAAGTTAATCAAAGTATGTAGGAACATTTAATTAGCAATTCACAACTTCCTGTTTCCCTGGGGTATAATTATGACGTGACACAGAGGCCATTTCTCTTCAACATGGGAAACACAAAGGAACATAGCATTCAAGTAAGGCAGATGTGTGTTGACCTTCACAGGTCAGGCAATGGCTACAAGAAAATAGCCACTCACCTACACCTGTCCGTATCTACTGTCAGAGGAATTATTAAGAAATTTAAAACAACTGGAACAGTGGTAAACAAGTCTGGACGAGGACGCAAGTTTATTTTGCCACCACGCACAGTGAGGAGGATGATAAGAGAAATAAAAAGTTCTCCAAAGCTCACTGTTACGGAACTGCAACAAATGGTAGCATCTTGGGGTCACGAAGTCTCCAAAACAACCATCAGACGCTATCTACACGCCAACAAGCTGTTTGGGAGGCATGCATGGAAAAAACCTTTTCTCACTCACAATCATAAACGTAAACGTTTGGAGTTTGCTAAGCAGTACTGGGACTTCAACTGGGACCGTGTGCTTTGGTCAGATGAAACAAAGATAGAGCTTTTTGGCAACAAATGCTGTAAGTGGGTCTGGCGTAACACAAGAGCTGAGTATGCAGAAAAGCACCTCATGCCCACTGTGAAATACGGGGGAGGATCAGTGATGCTGTGGGCCTGCTTTTCTTCCAAAGGCCCAGGGAACCTTGTTAGGGTGCATGGCATCATGAATGCTTTGAAATACCAGGACATTTTAAAACAAAATCTGGTGGCTTCTGCCCGAAAGCTGAAGATGGGTCGTCACTGGGTCTTTCAGCAAGATAATGACCCTAAACATATGGCAAGATCTACACAGAAATGGTTGACCACACACAGAATCAAGCTCCTCCCATGGCCATCTCAGTCCCCAGACCTTAACCCCATTGAAAACCTGTGGGGTGAGCTGAAGAGGAGAGTGCAGAGGAGAGGACCCAGGTCGCTGGATGATTTAGAGAGATTGTGCAAAGAGGAATGGTCGAAGATACCTCTTTCTGTGTTCTCCCATCTTGTGAAACATTATAGGAGAAGATTAGGTGCTGTTTTGTTGGCAAAGGGGGGTTGTACAAAGTATTAACATCAGGGGTGCTAATAATTGTGGCACACATTATTTGATGTTAAACAATTATTTCTTAATGTGGGATTTTTTTCCTACTGAATAAATGCACTTGAGATAAAGGTTGGATTTTGCTCTTTTTTCCATCGTGGTCCTATATTATTTAAAAAAACCCTCAATTTATTAGAAGCTAAAGA
The DNA here is from genome assembly GCF_015220715.1 of Pygocentrus nattereri. Taxonomy (NCBI): domain Eukaryota; kingdom Metazoa; phylum Chordata; class Actinopteri; order Characiformes; family Serrasalmidae; genus Pygocentrus; species Pygocentrus nattereri. The sequence continues at coordinate 20,372,880 of NC_051236.1, forward strand.
ACACATCTTAACCAGGGGTGCCAATAATTATGGAGGGCACTGTATTACAGCTTCAAGTCTTCTGGAAAGGCTTTCCACAAGGTTTAGATTGATTATGGGAATTTTTGACCATTCTTCCAGAAGTGCATTTGTGAGTTCAGACACTGAATTGGAAAAGGCCTGGCTCGCAGTTTCCGCTCTAATTCATCCCAAAGGTGTTCTATTTGAGGTTGAGGTCGGTACTCTGTGCAGGCCAGTCAAGTGCTTCCACACCAAACTTGCTCATCCATGTCTTTATGGACCTTGCTCTGTGCACTGGTGTTTATTCATGTTGGAACAGCAAGGGGCCGTCCCCAAACTGTTCCCACAAAGTTGGGAGCATGAAATTGTCCAAATCTCTTAGTCTGCTGAAGCATTAAGAGCTCCTTTCACTGGAACTAAGGGGCCGAGCCCAACTCCTGAAAAACATCACACCATAATCCCCCTCCAACAAATTTTACACTTTACACACAGGTTTCGTCACTCCAGAGAACACGTCTCCACTGCTTTAGAGTGCAGTTGCGGCGCTTTACACCACTGCAATCGACACTTTGCATTGCACTTGGTGATGTAAGGCTTGGATGCAGCTGCTCGGCCATGGAAACCCATTCCATGAAGCTCTCTACGCTGTTCTTGAGCTAATCTGAAGGCCACATGAAGTTTGGAGGTCTGTAGTGATTGACTCTGCAGAAAGTTGGCGATCTCTGTACGCTATGCTTCTCAGCATCTGCTGACCCTGCTCTGACATTTTTTTACGTGGCCTACTGCTTTGTGGCTGAGTTGCTGTCGTTCCCAATCGCCTCCGCTTTGTTATAATACCACTGACAGTTGACTGTGGAATATTTTGAAGTGAGGAAATTTCACAACTGGACCTGTTGCACAGGTGGCATCCTATCATGGTACCATGCTGGAATTCTCAGTTCCTGAGAGCGACCCATTCTTTCACAAATATTTGTAGAAGCAGTCTGCAGGCCTAGGTGCTTGATTTTATACACCTGTGGCCATGGAAGTGATTGGAACATCTAAATTTAATGATTTGGAAGCATGAGTGAATACTTTTGGAAATATAGTGTATTTCATATAACTATACAAAACGTCATCACTTTAGTAGCATTTTCCACTATCCTACATACACATTTAGTTTGACACAAATGATCTTTTCTCACTCATGGCAGTTGCTTTTATTTTTCATTCCTCTCATAAAAACTTTCAGTCTTAATATCCAGTGAAACACCTTGCTGATTTGTACACAAATGCAACACCTAAGATACAATAGTTCTGTAATTATTGTATATTTATTCACATAGTCCAAGGAGCTATAAAGGTCAAACAGACTTTTTCACAATGTCTTCGGTTCAAGTTGACACACTACAGATATTTTTTCCATCTGTAGTACTGATATGCATGACCTTCAATAGGTTGATCACATGAATGTTGATGCTCATTAGTGCAAAATCTAGACAGGAAAAATAGTCTTTGTTTCAGGAATACAGCAAAGGCGCTCACTGTGTACATGACTTATTCTGGCACAAACATCAAGTAGACATTTAAGATTTGAGCAATACCACTGAGGATCCATACTTGGATGGAGGATTAGACCATATCTCCACCTACAATATAATTACAAAGCAGATGAATTTTCCAGATGAAAACACCTTGCAGCGCTGTGTTCATTCATGAGAAAATGGTTGTTTTGTTCAGTTCATGGATTATCATGAGTTCATGAGTGTTTATGTTTGTATGAAAACTGATTAGGACTTGCAACAGGATTTTAGACATGCAGAGAATTCAATGGATATTGCTGCACACTGCATCTTCCAGACACAAACAGAAAACCAATAGGCACTTATTACCAATATTTATCACAGCCATAACACAATCCACAATACAGAACGACAGAACACCTGATGGTTTTGTGACTAATTAATAAATCGCCATCACATGAACTACAATCATATGCCACGAAGACCAATGAAATGCTGGCTACTAGGGGACTCAGGATTTAGTTAATGTCTGAATGATTTCAAGTAACTTTATATCAATCTCTCCTCTGCTGTCATGAAATCTGTTTACTGAAGATTTATGTATCCTTCTCAGCCTCAGCTTCTCTTGCATTGTACATCTATGCACTGGCCTGGAGCTTTAACTCTATTAGGGACTCAGTGTGACTGACTATCAGATCCTTTTATCTGTGTGCACAAAAGATTTTCTTCCTAGTAAGTAAGGTGAGAATTAAACAGAGGTGGGAACAAAACAAAACACATAATGAAGAAAGAATGACTTCAGCTATGTCATATTGAGTTTCTTATATAGAACAGCCCAGTTCTTAGCCCAGTTCTTAGCACATCTTTGCACAGTTATTCATTATGTTTCACAGGAAAACACAAAAAAATATAAAGCCAGAAATTGACTACGCTAACTAATGTTAGCTTTGTCAAGAACCAGTGAAAATGTGTTTCTCAGACAAACTAACATGCTGGGGTAAAACTAACAAGGTGGGTAAGAATTTAGAGGTGGGTTGTTGCTTCAGTAGAATAATAACTCAGACAGTAGTAAAGTAATTTTAATATATAACCCCTTGAATAGGTGTTAAAAAGTTCAAGTCAAAAAAATCCCCTCACATGCTAAGTTTGTAAACACAACAGATGATTCGGTTAGTAATAATTTGTGTGAGTGACTAAAGTGGAACTAGATTTCTTTCCTCACACATATTTGAAGGAAATGTACTGCTTGAAAATACTCCAAAAATTCCACCTCTGAAATTACACAATGAAACAGGGTGAAAGATTTGGGGAAAATATCTAATAGTAATTTTTCTGACCAATATTGTAATTGAGATTTAAATGTGATTATTTTCTACAAATTAAGCTCCAGGCCCAAGCAAAAAACAACCACAGAAACCTTCCTCAATCTAACCAAAAATCTTCCAAAACCCAGTTGTGGAGGCATTCAGCCCTTTTTTGTTTATATGGCCTAGAGACTTAGTGCAAATGATTAGTGTAGGTTTAGCTCTTAATGTAGTTTATGGATTTGTTACCAGGCTCAATAGAGCCCACAGAAGCAGTCATTCTAGACCATAAATCATCCTGCTCCATTGCAGCACTGAGGGTGACACATAATCCGCAAGCTTTGACTTAGCAACATATGGAGAATTTGTTTGACCCCAAGGGTGTCCATCCTGAGTGTGATGCTGAGTGTCTAGGGCAGATTCGAAATGAAAAAGTGTGAAGTAAAATTGCTAGTTGGGTGCTTCTTTCTGCATTTAGTTAAATGTATCTTCTCAAGCTGCTTCTTGCAGGTAGCAGTCTTTAGATGATTGATTACTCAGTCGTGTTACCTGACTTATTAGATCCTCTTCAATATTTACAATTGCTTTGCTACGAATGATCCATCCATCAATTCCATTAGGCCATCCTTCTCACACAAAAGAACAATTCACCAATCATGCTGCACCCACAAAAAAATTCTTTCCTAACTGTTCTGAGGACATGCTTTTCAAAAATCCCAATTAACCATATGAATGTAGACTGAAGTTTAGAGTTGCTACATAATATTGTGCCCAGTGTAAAATCCTGTGCTATGAAGTAGGTTTGTGATATTGTGCAGTATACCACTGTAAGTGCCACCAGCCTAGACAGAAACTGTAGATGGAACTATCAGTGATTGATGATACTGTCAAGTCTGTTACTGAGCTGGGTTATGATGTTGTATATCACTGAATCTAGGCTTGATGGAAATCACAAATTTGTCACCAGGCTACGAAAGAATACATTTGTGGTCATTTAGTTGTGAGTAAATGACCAGTTGTGCTCTTGTGAATTTTTCTGGAGAGTTATTTGTTCTCACAGTGCTAGCACACAACCTTCTTAGACAGTTGCCTCATTCAAGAGTTGTAAATAGGGCTCTTTTTACCTGAATAAATAACTAGCCTCACATAATGAGGTACATTCATTCATACCTAACAAGGCCAGTCATGGTCATAGTGTTTATGCCATTACTTACTGGAAAGCTGCTACTAAAAGTAGAAAGTTTTGAGTGTGAGGTAAGCCACTTGGACACTGATGTGATGAAAACTGTTTCTGTTCGTGCTCAAAGCATTTCTAGAGTTGGAAAAGAAGGGTATAAACACAACTAAGTCAAAGAATTTTCCTTCTGCATAGGCAGAATCTGGAAAGGAGCTTTGGGCAACCAACACATGTAATGTACAGTATAATACATAATACAACATTCTGTTTATTCTATGGTCATATGATTCTATGATTTACAATATGTTGTTCAATATAATAATATCAAAGTAATATTTATATATATATACATACATACATACATACATACATACACACACAAATATATATATATATGTATGTGCTTAAAATGTCAGTAACAGATCATGTGCATGTCAGATATTTCTACTGCAACATGACTTTCACAAACATCAGCAAAGGTCTTGAAACATGGCCATTCAGCTGCTGCTGCTTCCTCAGGAACTTTTTATTCCCCATCATCTCACCCAGACTGGTGCAATGCTTTTAGGCTACTAATTGGTTTATTTCCATTTACCTGATCATATTTTACTTGGTATAATGCCTCTTATTTTAGCATGTAGTTGTGGGATGTAGTGTTTCCAGCTTTGTTGCTGTGGCGCTTTCAATATCCCATTAATCTATCATTTTATCTGTGCTGATCTCTGTTAATAAAGTACATAACCGTATTATATTTATTTTAGTAAATTAAAAGGAAATGTGAGGTCAGAATTTCATTCCAAACTTAAGCTTCAGCAGAAAGCCCTGTGGCTGGACCCTGAACTTACAGTCAAAACAATTCGACTATTTTCAGAAAAGAAGATGAAGATGCTTGTATGGCCTGATCAATCTCCTAGCTTGAATCTCATTCTTGGAAATTTAGGATTTTGAAATTTTCATCAGCTGGAATTGCCAACAATGGCTTTGCAACAAAGTACTTTTTTCCTATCCCCTTTACTTTTTAAGCATATCTTTGTTTATGCTTTTCAATCCATACCTTTTGGCCATAGTACAAAGTCAAAAGGCATTGGCCTTTATTCATTTAAGCAATGTATAGTAAAGTTTGATTATCAAAATAGCGCATACAAATTTCACTGACACTTTGTTATTCAGAAGTTTTGTTTAGGCTTGTGTGTAAATTTGAGTATAGTAAAAGTGAAAAGTGCTTTTATATAATCTGTAATACCAATAATAACATTAAACACATGTTAATTAACATGTATAGTTAAAAACATTATACACATGTCAGCATAAAAGTGAATGTATTTATTCTATGTGGTATAAACAAGTACCGAAACTATTCCATGTTCCGTTAAAAAAAGAATATTAAACTGTGCTTTTGTTTTATTGTTTTTTTCTACTGTCTTGTAAAAAAAAAAAAAAGACGTTTTGTTTATTTCACATTTTATTGTTTCTGGTTGTCATACTTTTCTAAATATAAAGTTTGGGGGATGGGGAGCATTGCATGCATTTCTCAACTTTAAACTCTGTGTACTTGCACAGCCATTGGCTTATGAGCTTCCTAATCGGCCTGAATTATGGTATGTTTCACATAAATGATATGAAAATGAGTTGCTTGGGCTGACTCTTGATTTCATGCATTGAAGATAATTCATCCCTCCAATCTCTGCTTGTGAATCTTCCACGTCGTATGAAAGTTTCATGAATCAGATACAGAGTAGTTCATATATATCAAGTGCTGTCACATCTGTGCTCTTTTTATGAAGCTATGATGAATAAAGGCCATTATGTGTGTACATTTGAATTGTATAAATGCACTGAAAGTATATTGAATAACAAAACACAAAAAGCTTCTGAATGCTTGTTTCTTCATGCTGTATATTGCAAGTAGCAATAAGGCAGAGAATCAGTCTAAAATAGTTCTTTGATTTACCAGGTCACAGACAGAAACTCTGTTCCAGGATGGAAATGTGGGATATTTTGTGTTCAAATCTGAGTAGTGTGACTTTGCACAGTCCTTTGGTGATCTCAGGACTTCTACAGTCTACACTTCTACAAACAAATCTGCAATGTTAATAATGATTTATATGTAGAACCTTCCAATATCTACAACAATCGCCTTGAAAGAACAGTATGTTCTGTTTTGGGAGTTTTCTGAATTTGGTATGGTCCTAGGCCTTTAAATGAGACGTAAGGTACCTTAAGCTCTTTAACCTACATCACCGCCATTCCAGTGCTGTTAATAGCCCTTTGATTTATAGGCTTTCCAATGGTCAATTTCATATAAATTATATATGTACTGCGTGCACCCAATAAAACCACAATACAACCCACTTTACCCTTACATGAAGCACTAAGCTCACACACTCATTCATTTTGAGCATGTTTGCAGAGCGATATCTGGATTGGTCTGATCATTAATTCACAACACCAATAAGTCACTGCTCCTTTTCATTACATGCACCTTGCTTTGCAACAGCAATAGGAAAGCAAGGCTTTTCTTTTGCACATATTCAATTTACCATGTATATCACCTTTATAGAAAAGAAAGTAAGTTGTTTTGAAAACAAGGTAACAGAAGCTTCTTATCTCTATGGGCAGAGTAGTGTAGAATGTTCTTTCTATGGCCTGTGTGAATGAATGCTCTCACACAGATATGCAGCTTCTCAGCCTGCTGTCACTGTATCTGTACTTTATAAATTTGTCCTTCATTTGGGTTTTATCAAGCAGATAAACCAAAGTGAAGTATGCATTCCAAACATACCCTGAGTTGGCACTTTATTAGATACATCCACTTCAATGGCCATTTTATCAGCATACCCTGTTCAGGGTAAAGGACTATCAAGCGGGACAGAGCAAACCTATTTCCGAGGAATCCAAAAATAGTGTTATGAGTTCTTCGTAAGGCAGCCTAAAATAACAGAATCATTACCGTAGCAGAGTTTTGAACCCTACTTTCTTGCATAGTGGGTACTGCATGTTTGTTTTTTGTTTAAAATACCCACATTATGGAACATGGCATTTTCTTAAAAAGATTACCAGTGGCTCATTGGTGGAATATACAGCATTACTAAGGTGAAATCTCGACAGGCACCTAAGGGTGATGAAGCTCGTGGAACCCGAGCTGACCCACTAGCTCTATTCCCAGTGCGAGGATGAACTGAGCCTCACTGAATTGTGTCAAGAATAGCCACATGCTGACCAAGAGGTCACTTGTGCAGTGTGAAGGCAAAACAGCAGGGGCTCAGGCTTACTTTAGGTTTTATCTATGCACACGACTGGTGCAGCAAGAGATGGGCTATGGTTAGTAATTGTAAAGCTACAAAGTGCTTTGTTGTAGATAAGATGGGCAAAAATCATATAGTAATCTGGCAAGTTAGTGTAAGTTGACCTCTGGACTGACGCAGTCAAACTGTTTCTGCAGTAGCACTTTGCTATGTTTGCTATGTTGCTATACTGTTTCCAAAATCTGTTAGCTAATGAGCACAAGGGTTTCAGACACACTCCCTTTTTATAGCTTGAAAAGAAGCAAAAAAAGAAAAAGGTTTTAAATGAGTGCACAACAGAATGAGCAAGATCATTTGGTTTTCTGGGTACACTCATCATCATTTTCGGAAACACTCTCTGCTGAGAGTGCTACTTCTTTTGTTGTTATAATGAGGCTGAGAAAGAAGTCAATTTAATATTTGTGTCATAAAATAATAAAGGAACGGGAGGACAGGGAGGCTCTAAATGTGAACTCCCAGCAACAGTGTCCACGCCAACCCCTCGTAAAGACAAACAAGGGACTGTGCAGGGCTCAGAGACTTATAGAGGGACACTCTCTAGCATCTCATTACCTCATTAATTGTGGACTTATTACAAAGATACCTGGAATTAAAGATGAGGATGCACTTAGAAACATCAAAAAAGCATATGACTTCATTTTATCAAATGGTCATTTCCATTAGCCTTTATTGTTGCTGGAACACTGGTGCATGCTGAATTCTTTCTGTTTGGAGAGTACTAATGCATGGCACCTTGTGCTAAAGCCATTTGGAATTCTTAAAACATTAATTAGTTTTACCTGCTGCAAAAATTCCATGTCAAGAGGACTCCTGTCAGTTTGTATAAATGTATAAACGAATCATCTTGTACATTGTAGCAGTTTACCATTGCACTCCACATGGTCAGAAAAAAGACACAGCATTTTTGTTCATCAAGGCACAAACATACCCTCAAAGGTGTAGCAAAGGTCTTAAAGGTGCAGTGTGTAAGATTTAGTGTCATCTAGCGGCTCGCAACCAAATGAATACCCTTTCCTCACCCCTCCCATTCCAAGTGTGTAGTGTCTGTGGTAGCTGTCAGGTTTCCTGCCACTGTCTGTTTTGCTTCTCCATGATTTTGCTTCTTTGATGAGGATTCACCCTCTCTCACTTTTCCTTGTGCTAAATAAGTATGATCCTTTGTCAAAATTTCTCAAATTTCTCAGAAGACAAAATGATTGGCTAGCACTGGCAGCAACCACCAATTCTTCTTTCTACAGCTTCCAACCGGTGCTATAGTTTCAACATAAAAGGCTCTCTCTAGAGCCAGTGTTTGGTTTGTCCATTCTGGGCTACTGCAAAAACATGGCGGAGCTATGCAGCAGCCTTTGTTGGAAGATGACCTGCTTGCTATGTAGATATGAAGAAGTCATTTTAAGTTAAAGATAACGCAACAATTTATAGTTTAAGGTGATTATACATTAAAGAAAAAAAGTTTTTTCTGTGCTAGATTTGATTACTTTATTGTTGATAAATCTCCTGAATCTAAGCAAGAGTGTCAAGAGATCAGAGCTTCTATACAACTTTATATCCTTTAACACTAGGCTTATTATTCTTTAGACATAATATTCAGTATGAAACTCATATGAATGTTATGTAATTATTACACCAAGGAACTGAACTGATGCATTACTGACCAGGCCAGTCGGGCCAGCGACCAGGGGCTTCTGCCTGCCTAAAGCGTGAGGTGCCTCAAATACATGGAACAGTGCACTGTAGATGTAGACCAGGGACCAAGGGCCAGTGTAGGTGCAGGGTTTTCATTCCAAACAAAAGGAACACACCTGATTCCACTTGTTTAATAAGTCAGTCTCAGTCTTTAAACAACTGATCATGTGTGCTCTGCTTTGTTGCAGTGAAAATGTGCAGCCACACCGGCCCTTTGCAGAGACGATTGGACACCCCTGATGTAGACATTAGATGAATGAGTAGCCCTTTAATATGTATAAATAAATAATTAAATAAATAAGGAGATGTTATCTGTTTTCCGGACTGTTTTCAATTACTGTTGGCTCAGGGGAAACAGTTGTTTCTATTAGGTCTACTTCTGTTGTTGCATTACAACTTAGTTTGACAAAAATCTTGTGATGTAAACAGGAAAGGATATTACATATTAATAAGTCAAATTTTGTCAAATGAAAAAAAAAACCTAACTTAAAAGAATCCTACAAACAACGTGCTGTGTCAGAAAGCAATGGAGAGAGATGACCCTCATGCAGAGCTTTTTAATGCTGAGTGTTCAGCTAGAGAACAAAAGACATTAAACTCACTTTTGAGACAGAAACAGGCCATACTAGAACACAAAGCAACAGGTGGCAAAATAAAGCTTGAAAAGCTTAAAAAATGTATTTCATGTTTTAGGATAGACTTACAAAGCCTTGTGTGTTATTTTTGTGTTATTTCTTGTTCTTGGCCATAACATCTGCATTAACAAAGCATGGTTCTTTCTTCATTTACTGAGAACATTTTGTGCATTTGAATATTTTTGCCATTCCATTTCCTACTTTATATCATTGTTTATGTATCATTTTATATAAATGATAGATGGTGCATGACAGTAGTAGGTAAATAAGATGGTTCTTTTTTAAAACACTTTATTAACTGTATACATCAGGGACACCTTTCTTGATGAATCACTTCAAGTAAAAGTATGTAAAGTAAGTAAAGTGCATTACAAAATGCCTTGGTCACATCAGGTGAGCATATTTAAGAGCATATTACTTTCCACGAAAAATGATCATAAATTTTGTTTGGTAGAGAGAAGAATGACAGAATGATTGCCTATAATGCATTTTAGGCTAATGAATAAGGATCTTGTAGCCAAAAAATATATAAATTTAAAGGGTGAGGACACTGGGCCAACTTTTCATTTTAGTGTCTGGAATAAAGGAAGAGGATAAAGTAGATGAAAAAGAGCATCCTTAATACGTGGTTGTAATTAAAAAAGTGATTAGTCATAGACTATTTCATTAGGAAAGGTGGTAATGTAATAAGTACTTTATGGAGCTGAGGAGAACAGACCAAAAGCTATTTCTTTGTGAAAGAAACGCTGTAAAGGCCCATTACACTGAAGCAGGAGTGTCATTTTAGGCCATGAAATTTAATTTGTCTATATACACATATATAGAGTACACAGACATGATGTGCCCTCCATACACATTTTGTTCCATTGCTTTATTTACTGTACACACAGTGGATTTCAGTTTAAAGACAACATGAGGCAAATGCATAGAATGTGTGTGCAAGACTGTCAGATTAGCCAAAAGTAAACTTCAGCCACTTAAGCTGTGAAACATGATAGAGGTAGTGTCATGGCTCAGGCATGCAGGACCACCACTGGAACCAGTTCTCATCTTTATGAAAGGGCCCATTTAAAATGAATTTTTCTCATTGTTTTTGTATTGTCATGGGTGACATGGGTGGCTTAGACCCATCCATTCATGTTGAAGTAATGAGTTACAGTACATGACAGCCAATCAGACCAGAGATTGTTTATAACTAAAGGGCTTGTTTGGCTAAATAAAGGTTATAAATGGTCATACAAGCAATACAAGAACTGCGTAGGATATGGTCCCTTTAAGTCTGTTATTTTAAGTAATGACATTTCCATACATTGCACCATGAGATATCTTTATACACATACAGTGTACACAGAGACAGTATGCCCTTCATACGCTTTGTGCTGTTCCTTTATTTGCTGTGCACTCAAGCAGTTTGGATTTGAGATTAAAGTTAATAGGAGGCAAAAGAATAAAATGTGTGCTCATATAGTAAACCTCAACTAAAGAGATGACAGGGTAAAAGTGTGGAGAAAGCTAAAATCCATGCATTGTCTTAAGAACACAACTTAAGCTGTGAAATATAGTGGAGGTAGTGCCATGGCTCAGGCATCTACTTCTTTATTAATTATGTAAATTGCTGTACCAACACTGTACTAAACATCTTCAGATGTACATCACCTCATCTGCCTGGGTACAAATGTCTCCAGATTAATCATGCAGCAGACCAAAAAAAATCTTTTTTGGGTGGTGGATCATTCTCAGCACTGCAGTAACACTGATGTGGTGGTGTTTTTAAATACTGTGTTCATTCACTGTCCACTCTATTAGGTGCCAGTCCACCTCGTAGATGTAAAGTCAGAGATGATAGCTCATCTGCTGCTGCAGTTTGTGTTCGTCATCCTCTAGTCGTTCATCAGTTGTCACAGTACGCTGCCCACAGGACGCTGTTGGCTGGATATTTTTGGTTGGTGGACTATTCTCAGTCCAGCAGTGACACTGAGGTCAGCAGAACTGTGGAGACCAATTGCTGTAGTTTTGAAAGTGAAATGTTTTCCTGTTTTTACTTAACACAGGATTTTAGGTGCTCAACAGTTTGTGGTCTCCTCTGTTGTTTTTTCATTTTTTAATGTGCAAAATGTTATCATTGGTTGACAGGTTTAGCACCTGGACTCTTTTAATATGGAGTAATGCTGTTATTATACATGCAGAATGTGGTTTGACATTGCCTTATCTGAAAAAGACGTCATCTGGATGGCAGCATATGTTGCGAAACATGTATGTATCGTTCAGCATTAATAGCACCTTCACAGATGTGCCAGTTACCCATGCCATGTACACTAATACACCCTTTTCCACTTTGCCTCAGTCCATTTTAAATGAGCTCAGGTCCAGAGAAAGTGGTAGCGTTTTGGATCCTGTTTATATATGGTTTCTTATTTGTGATTAAGAGTTTAAATTACCATTTGTGGATGCAGTGCCGAACTCTTTTCATAGGCAGTGTTTTTCAGAAGTTTTTCTGAGCCGATGCGGTGAATTCCACTTCATGTTTGTTTTTAATGCAGTGCCATCTGAGGGCCCAAAGATCATGACCAGCCAATACTGGTTTTTGGTCTCATCCCCTGCATACAGAGATTTATCCAGATTCTCTGAATCTTTTAATGGTATAATGTACCACAGATGATGAAAAGCAAAAACTTTCTTTGCTATTTTATATTGAGAAACGTTATTCTTGACTTGTTGCACTATTTGATCGTGCAGTCTTTCACAGCGTGGTGAACCACATCCTATTTTGGAAATGGTGTTTTATATATATATATATATATATATATATATATAAATATATATATATATAAAATGTTGGTATGTATGTATAATGTGTGTGTGTATATGTTGAGTGATATATAAATATATAATTCTGTTGCTGTTGAACATTTAAAGGCTGTGAGACTGTGTTCTTTAGAATAATTGTGTCTTTAACTCGACTGACAGCACCCACTTAAGATTATGGAACTGTTCAGTGATCCATGAACTGACTGCAGATAATTAGTGCTCTAGAGAGCATTACAAAATTGACAGAGAGCATTAGTTCATTTGGTCCTGTAAATCAAGGAGATACTAGGAACCTAATATTTGGCCAAGGAATTCTAAGTATGTGTGAGTGCGGTAACATTTTGTTATGTAATCACTTAGCGTGTAATGATTCTGAAACTGAGACAGCAACCATTTTAGTTTCTCACCCCAACCCCACTCAAAAAATAAAACAAAACAAAACCAGCCCTAGTAATTGCACATATATAGTGGCTGAGAAGACCCTGTTCACAGTACAGTTAAAAATGTGCTGTGCTACTGTAGTGATCTGGTATTGCACCACAATTAATTCCCTTTCAGTGGCATCTGTTCAAATATAAGTTAGATTACTTTTACAGGTGAATGTAATGCTAATGTATTAATGGTTCTAAACTCTTTGAGTGACCTCCAGAAATAATTCCATTGTGTTTTGACTGGCTTAACAGTGTTTATGAAGTTGCATGTTTTGTCTGATTCGCAGTGCTTTTGTGAAATGTAGCTGTGGCATAGTGATTTTGGTAGAAGTGTTTGAGTTCACTGAGCAATTATGCATTTGCGGCACATTTCATTATTTTGGGGAACACTAGTAAAATGCAGTGCATATGTTGTCATTTTGATTAAAGTGTTTTCTTCGTTTGTAGCATTTTTTGCATTTGGTTACTACCATATGTGCTGCAGAACTGTGTGGCCAGCTAGTGTAGAGAAAATCAGCTGAATGCTGTTTTGAGACTTTGGACAGATGCCAATAAGAAATGTCTGGAATGTTGTGCAACCAAATCAGGCTGCTAAGATCATTAATTTCGCAAAGACCGGCAAAATTAGGGGATGTTAGGGATTTGACAGACCTGGAGAAAAATCACAGACAGAAAGGAACGCTGACTAAATGACAAAATGCATGCAACTTGGCTTTGTTTCCACTTGAGTTCACCCAGGAAAGCCAGAAGTGCTGCCAACTGCTAGGGCTGGGTCAGTTGAATTATATACTGTCCACAGCTGGGGCCTTCCAAGCATGAACATTCTATGGTTTTATATGCTAAACACAACTGTCAACTGTCGCTCTGTCCACTTTTCCTATGTACACTTTCCTATAGACAACAGTTAAATACCTGTATTGCTTAACTGCAGAATTGAGTGTTTGCTATGCTCTTCTTAACCTTTTGTGATGTTCAACCAGTCTGACCTCACCATTAAATATATACAGTTATGTATATGACACTCAAGAATAAGGAGCAACAATATGAAAGACTATTTTATCCATCAAACTTTAAAATTCCACAGTTTTGCTCTCAGTCTGTTCCCATTACAGGTTCTCTTGGGTTCAGCTACAGCCACACCTGATATTTTTCACTTCTCTGTGGGTCTGAGTTCTCAAAGGTTCAAACTTCCATATTTGGTTAAGAATTTGTATATAGCCTATAGAAAAATGGTGAATTATCCATTGCAGTAGCACACAGGACATAGCCGTCTGATTAGAATGCACAACTGACTCTGCACACACACACACACACACACACATACACACACACACACACACACACACACACACACACACACACACACACGTACCTTAAGAAAAGGTTCCTAACTTTACTTAATGTTACATTTGACTCTATAGAAATTGGTCAGAGAATACTTATCATACACTGAGGTAAACACGGTCATGGCTATTGTTAATTTGGTCCCTATATAATCAGAAAATGTAAATAGATATTCTTAAATTATATTTGTTGTCATTCTGAATTACACTGTGCTTTCACACGAGTGACCAAGTGCACTTATTTCTCTCATCAGTCTTCTTAATATGAAACTGCTGCATCCAGGCTCTACGATTTATTGTTAGCTCAGCCAGCTGGTGTATTGTGCAGTTGTGCTCTGTCACCAGGACACTGATACAGATTTTTTGCTGAAGACTGCTGTTCCACAGTGGATGAGGTGAATAATGAACACAGGAAGGTTCCATCTACTGCTCATTTGTTTAAACAAGGATTTTAACCCCATCTCCAACCTTAAATCCATCTGGTTTTATGACTGGGAACAGAAGGTCCAATCACAGCAGCTCTCTGAGAAACGGTGGCTAGTATTGAATACAGATCACCAATGTGGGAATGGTATAATTTACATTTCTATTATTATTGTACTTCCTGGCCTATCGCTGCATAGGTCAATGGATTGAATATTGAATGAGTTAATGATCAACCCGTTTTCACAGTGTTATTGTACTGTGGCAGTAAATATTTTTTGCATTTAACTTTTTTTAAATGCCCACAAATCTCTTTCTACTTCATTTCCATTAGATAACTGGCAGGCAAATTAGAGGACTAGAATAATCTGCTGACAGTTTATGCTATTTTCAGAAAGTGTCATATTTTACATTCTATCCTGCAAAGTTTTCTTATCGTTTTTGATTTTCATTGGTCCCTTTTTAAAATATTCTGGGTCCATCATGTGTCTGAACATTACCTCATCGTGATTCAGATCACTTCCAGGGAAGAACTGTGAGTGCTCTTCCTTGCAGGCTGTAAACGGGATGTTTACTGCCATTTTCTGTCTAACATGCTGAATGATTCCAAGTCCATTAGCCAAGACAATTAAATGACATTTGATTTATTTCTGTCTTTTTATTGATTTTCAAACAGTGCAAATATGCTCACGCAGTCAAATACATGTAAGCACAATCAAGAACAATCAAGAAAAAATGGGGTTGGAAAAAAGAGCATTTCTGTTCGCAATTCATCCAGTTAAAAATTCTGTTTCTTTATGCGTGAACCTTTCTTTCAGAAAAGGGACTTCACAGATATAACTAGGTGTACATAGCTATTTTTGAATTCCTATTCATTAAGTTCTGTTCATTGCGTGTCCTGTGCAAGTTATTTTACCGGCTGTCTAGATGACTTAATTGTAACCAGCTGTACAATTAGCAGCTGTAGTTTTTCAAATGTTCCTTCCACTTTCAAGATACGTAAACAGAAGGCAGTTTTCCAGTCTTTAAACTGAAAATCCCCCTTTGGGGTCTGCTGTAGGAGGTGAGTAGGCATGTTTACATTTTTCATTGTGGCTGGAATATCCATTTACACTTTTGGTAGCTTTGATATTTAAAGCATCAGTAGCATTATTTTTCTGATTTATTCAATGCAGTGAAGTTCAAATACAATTTTGGATTACTTTTGGATTTACAATGTGTGATGCACTGTACTGCTGTCGGAAGAAAACATCGTATCTCCATTTTGGCCGATTTTCAGTTTTGGACACAATGTGAAAATACCTGTTGGCCTTTACACTGTGTGTAAATTTCATGATGAACGGACCAAAATAAATGGCCTAAAATTACTTGGAAAAAAGTCTGGTTCCATTGACTTACATTAAAAGTGAAGTAGGTATTTTCCTTCTCCTGTAAAATTACCATTTTGGAGATACAAGGTTTTTTTTTTCTGACAACAGCGCTATGCTGATGTTATTGATGCGATGTTTCTGAGATATATACAGAAAGGACAAATGTAAATATTGCAGTTTGAGTAATATATACACCATAGATTAACCTAAACAAAAGAACAGCTACTAGGATTACACTAAAACAGAGGTATGGTGTTCTGCATAGCAGAGACAAGTATAGTAAATCCTCATCGTCATGTTCCTTCAGCAACAGATGTTGTGTTAATATGTAGAGAGAGGAATCTAATGCATATAGACAAACCCCAGAGTAACCACTGGCCAGCAGGACTTTAAACTTTAAACATAAACTTTGAACTTGCCTCTAATAGCACACGCCATAACTATTCAAAGAGTAAAAAGGATGCTGAGATTGATAGCTTACATTATTTTCATTTCATGGATTGAAATAAAAGAGTAAGCTTTGAAATATAAAGAAACATGTTAAGTCACCATCGTAAATGAGTTTAAATGAATTGCTATGAATTCCACCTCACTGAATAACTGACATAGGGTTTAGAAACAGCAACATCAGACTGAAGGGGACTTCAAAAAATAGATCAGATTCCTTATTGAATTACACAATTTTACACTTTACACTAAAGCATATTCATGAAAGGCAAATTCCAAATATTTCTGCATAATTCAGTCATACAGATGTAAACAAGCGATTCACATTGGTTTGATGTGTTCTGCATAGTACTAAAACAAGGCTTGTAAGAATACAAGAATCCTTTCAGGGCAATATTAAGCCATTTTAAAGACGTTCTTTAAAGAAACATATACAGCAGATTTTCCATCATAGAAAATAACAATTTACTAACTTGGATTTCTTTACAGGGATCACAATGTCTAGAACTCAAATATAATAATTTTATTTACTATGCAAAATGACCAGTGAGCCTGTTCGTGTTCATAAGTAATAAAATTTGGGGGGAGGAGCCTGCCTGAAGCCTCCTCTAATCCTTCTAATCTTATGCCCTATAAATTCCCATCTCTATCTTCCATTTCCCACGATTAAGATTTTGCTTACCAGAGTTTTCTCTCCTCACCAAATCATTCTCCCCTCATACTGCCACGCTGTATATTCTTTGGGGTCTATTTTGCCTTTCAACACCCTGCATGTATTTCTCCACCATGCCTGAATTTAAAAAGAATACATTTTAGCCCAAAAGCTTATGGCACAACTACTGTAAAACAACATCTTGAACATCAGAAAATGTAAACTATTTCATGTAATAACTTTCTGTGATGTAGCTTTTAGAGGCATCAGTCTCTAAACAATTGATTGGTTAGAGAAGGTTCCCCTGCTTGGTTGGAATGAAAAGCTGTAGTTACATTGGCCCTTTGTGGATTGGTGACCCCTGCATTAAGCTCTTTAGACATCCTGTCCTGTCACCACTGTTGTGAACAATTGCAACAGAATAAGTTTCTCTAGAATGGGGAATTTTACTTCAAACCAGTCTGAATGGCTCTGATTACATTTTAATAATTTAATTTTGCTTTTAAGCAGCAAAAGTGAAGGTTTTAATAGTTTGAGGTCACACGCTATAGACATTATTCTATGCTCTTGTTGCAGATTAAATGTACTGCTGTTTTAATGAAATACAACACAATTGAGAAATGTCACTTTTAGACATCTGTAGAAAAGATGCACTGATAAAGGTTAAGATCTCCCTAAGATCTAAGATTTTTCCTGCTTTCATTAAAGTACGTGATGTGGAAGTAGCTGAATGCACCCTCAATCATGTATCCATAGCAACGGAGGAAGGTTGCTTATTTTTTCTGCATGGTATTATCAATTCTGTCCAGATTGCCAAATGACAGGATTGAATTTGAAGTCCATATCCTGAGAGCAGACAACATGCAAAAGTTCATGTGCCAAGGAGCGTATACCACATGAATTATGCAGGTGGTGGCTTTTCTTTTCATTCAGTTGTCTTTCTTCATTTCTTCCTTTGTTCTCTTCTTAAGGTCAAAAGGTCAAATATCTGAGTGGAACTGACAGATCCAGTTTTTAATGATCTGCCAGGTTTGAATCTTCATTACTGTCATTTACACTGAATTGAAAGGTCAGAAAATGACTTGATTCATAGAACTGAACAACTCACCAAGGCAGCTCTTTGTGCAGGAACATTTGGCTAAAGACATGTTTTGTGTACAAGTACTGGCACAGTGAAAACTAAACAGTTGTTTTGAATGTATAAGAACACAAACCACTTTTCACTGACATCCCAAACAAGTCCTACTTTTTAATTTTTTTAAATTATTTAGCTAGTTGTCATCACCACATTTAAAAAAAAGGTTTTTTTTTTGCGTATTTCCTTAAATTCACCTTTAAAAGCTCCTGCATATACTGTGATACCCATATGCTTCATATTAAAATGCTTCATTAAATTGACTTTCCAAATTAACTTCAGCAGCTGTAAACTTTATGCATGCCATTTGACATGTTTCTAATGTTGACTGAAAGAAGAACGAAGGGTTTCGGATGTGATGGGTAAGTCTTTCCTTATTTTCTGAGTGTCCATTGGTCAGTCTCACAAAGTGTAGACAGACACCAGTTAAACATGGTGAGAGGCAGGTAACGAATTTAAATTGGTTTAGGTCCATGCTATACAGATTGGAAACAAAAAATTGTTTATCAAGCTAAATGGTAGTAGTAAGCACTGAACCTCACCAATAAGGCTTTCAAAGCAAGGTACAGGCCTTGTCTGAACTTTCATAATATCCCATTTTAAATCACGATTCTTGAATTGTGTTTGAAACTGTAGGTAGAAAATAAACAAGATATCCTTGTACACTTTCCAGTCAGTACTGTAGGTTTGTTTCTGTTTTACATGTCATGCTAAACAGTCTCTGATTAGATGTTTTGCATTATGACAGGAAAGGCCCTTTCCTGTCATAGATCTCAAAACCTGGTCTGACTAATCTGTAGTCTGTATATTAGTGTAGTTTTTTTAAAACCTTGCAACAAAATTGGTCTCATTTCATGTAGTGTACCCACACTACTAAAGTGCTTTGGGCTCTGTGTTAGCAGAAATTTCTATTCTCACATGCCTCTTCACTTCAACACTGATATATTTCAGGAACTGTTCTCAACCAGTTGACTGCCATGCAAAGGGGTGACTAGTGGATTTATTAGTCGACTGGTCTATCATTGGTGCCCAAATAAAAACAATCTCCAAAATGGCAACCTTAGAGAAGAGGAGAAAAACATTCCTTACTTTTTATTAAAGCTAATGTAAAATAGTCTTATTTCATGCAGTGATGTTGGTCCATTCAAAATGAAATTTCCATACTATGTTAAGGGCAGCTGCTGAGCTCAAATTATGAAAAAAAGGAAAATCGAAAATAGAAAAAATATTTTAAAAAGATACTTTTTTTCAGACAGCAATGCTACTGAACCTCTAATTAGAAATCATCTTTTATTGAAGGGTTTTATTTTCTCAATTTGTTTAATACTCCAGTCTCTTCATAAGTGAATGTAACCATAAAGACAAATGGAATTAAAGGTGTACAAAACTGAGGATTGGCTGCTTTTCTGTGGCATGAAGCTCACCCCTCAATTTCACCTCACCTGTTGGGCTTTGCTATTAAAATCAGTAGTTGTGATTGAATTTGAAGACTTGGCTGCTGAAAGAAAATGATCAATGTATTGATCAATGTAAAATGAAACTCTGAGACTAACCTTAAATAATTATAAAAACACAGCCCACTTACTGAAAACAAGTCAATTGACTGAACATGTGATGGAAAATGTGAGCACTGAACACCACAGTCTGTAGTCTTGCCTAAAATAAGTTTTTTTTCCTATCTTTTTATTTTTTATGAATCCAAAATATTTATTTATAATATTATTATTTATAATTATTATTAATTATAATATTATTATTTATAATATATATATATATATATATACATGGCAAAACTTATCATTTAACTTCGCTGATCCAGTGCTAACAGAAGGCTTTTTATCTTTGATAATCTGCTGCAACTTAAAACTGCATTTGTTTATTTATTTATTTTTTAATTGCAGTACAGCAACCGAGGTAATAGAGCAGACTCTGCTGGGAAAATGTGTAATATTCATGTTTCATTGCTCAGTTGATTCATGGTTCACTGATACCAAACAAATTTGCCAGATGGTGAGAGACAAATCTCAGCCTGTCCCTCTGGGCTTCATAGTTGTCAAGGAAACACTCATCAATCTGTTCGAACTGGAGTCACATACCCCAGTGTAAACACAGAACACCATCACTGAACCTTATTAAGGCATGAGGCAGGGCTTAAAGATTAATTGTTTTCATTTACAATTCCCAATTTGAAAAACTGCCATTTTTAAACAACTGTGTTCAGTTTTAAGAGGACTCCTGGAGCTTGTGAACTATAGACGACTTAGGCCACTCAGAAGTAATCAAACACCCATGTGCCATGTACACGGCAATGGAACAGCAACTAACTGGCAGTAAATGGCAGTGTTCAAGTCAAACCAGATGAAGTGGGTGTGCTCACAGTCACCATATTGGTCAGAAAAAATAGAAATAGAAAATAAATAAATGAAGGGATAAAAAAGAAATTGAAATAAAATATAAAAATGATGAAAAACAAAAGAAGGGAAAATGGAACAAACAAAGGTTGCATAATTATTCCAAATGTTATTCCAAATAAGTAAACATATATAAAAATAAATAAATAATCAAATGTCGGGGGGGGGGGGGGGGGGGGGGGGGCAGATGATAAACAGTGAGGCTGTAGTACTTGGTTTAGAAAGCTTCAGATGACTTTTATATTTAAAAATATATTGACATCAGCTGCTTTAAATGTAAAGATGGAGTAAAGCGAGAGGGTGAATAAAAGAATAAACTGAAGATGCTGAAAAGACAGGCTGAGAGGGAGAGCAGTGCACAGCAGAAGTCATAGTCAAAGTCAGACTTATTTATGTGACGCTTTTTACAACAGGCAATATCTCAAAGCAGCTTTACAGAAAAATCTAGTTCCAAGCCCCCATGAGTAAGACAATAGTGACAGTGGCAAGTGGAAAAACTCCATAAAAACAAGAGGAAGAAACCTGAAGAGGAACCAAGCCTCAAAAAGGCAACCCATCCTCCTCTGATTGTCACCAGAGAGCAAACCAATAACTCAATATGAAAGCAATATGAACAAAGGAGAAGATTTTACAAATAAAACATTCATTAATTGTAGTAATTAAAAATAGATGTATTGAGCTTAAACAATGACTGTTGTTAAAAGCCAATAAGAGTAACAACAAGAAACAGATCAATCATATTCAGTCACTGTTACCAGTGACAATCAGTGACTGCTGGTAGGATAAATCACAGTAGGGAAAAAAACAAAACAACAAACAAACAGAAAAACATTAACATCAATGACTGCTGTTAGAAACCTGTAAAGATGATTTGTTAGTCTGAATATGAGAAAAGCTCAGAGTACTGTGAGGAATGTGAAGCACTGTCTTTGATTAAATAGTTTGAGTCTTTGCAGCAGTGGTATCTTCAGGAGGGTCGGTTTATACAGGAAAGGCACAGCATTGGACAACAGGAAGCTTCATGGTGGTCAAACTGGTCCAGAAAGGTGGGTGAACAGGGGCACCAAATCAAGGCAGATGAAGCAACAGCCTCAGGCTACACAAGATGAGCAGTTGTTCAGTTCAGCAAAGAAACAGACAGAGTGTTATTTCTGTTAGGAGTGACTGAGAACAGTCTGCAGTGTATCAGAGAGCAGCAGAGAGTCTGGCAGGCCCAGCTATTACAGCATAACTAAAAAAGACAGCCAGAACGCAACAAACACATGATGGCTCTCTGAGATGTCAGTGCTCCTCCACTCTACCATCAACAAACTTGAGTGAATGCATGAGAGCAGTGGGGAGAGATTGTCATTTGTACCTTTTATCTAATGGGAAAAACGAATTATCAAAGGTTTGACTAAATAAATAGATTTTTAGCCTAAACCTAAAAACTGAGGCTTTGTCTGAGTTCTGAAAGGTGACTGGAAGATAATTCCAAAGTTTAATAACTGCTAGTTGAAGAGTTTTTGTTATATAGCAAAGGCAAAGAGAGAAGTTTTTGACAGAAGTTATTGACAGAAGGCAAATTTTCTTTGAGTAAACTTACGTAGGAGTTGGATCTAATATGCAAGTAGAAGTTTTTGAGGAGGAAGTAATTTTAACCAGATCTATTAGGTGGCCACTATTTACGCTCTAGTTATCTATTTTATAGTGTGAGTATCATTATGATACCATAGGGCAAGCTTTTTAATGATGTATTCTTTTACAACCCCATTTCCAAAAATGCATGATGTGCAAAATGTAAATAAAAACAGAATGCAATGATTTGCATATCATTTAAACCCTATGTATAATTCAAAATGGTACAAAGACAACATATCAAATATTGTAAGTGTGAAATGTTATTGTTTTATGAAAACTATATGCCCATCTTGAATTTCATGCCAGCAACACGTTCCAAAAAAGTTGAAACAGGGACATATTTATCATTGTTTTGCACCACTTCTTCTTTTTTAAAACTTTCTAAGCATTTGGGAACTGAGGAAACTATTGCTGCAGTTTTGAAACTAAAATGTTAACACATTCTTGCTTAATACAGGATTTCTGCTGCTCAACAGTTAAGGGTCTCCTGTATCATATTTTTGTTTCATTATAAAGCAAATGTTTTCATTGGTGACAAGTCTGGATTGCAGTCAGGCCAGATTGCCACCTCTTTTACTTTAGAGCCACATTGTTGTAATACATGAAGAATATGGTTTGACATGGTCTTGCTGAATTAAGCAAGGCCTTCTCTCAAAAACATATTTTGCCAAAACCTGTATATATCTTTCATTGTTAATGGTGCCTTTACAGATGTGCAATCCCCCATACTATGGGCACTAATGCACCCCTATACCATCATGGATGCTGGCTTTTGAACTCTGCACTGATAACAAGCTGGGTGGCCTTTAGCTCAGAGGATGCAGTGTCCATTATTTCCAAAAAGAGCTTGAAAAGTTGATCTGTTGGACCACAGGACACTTTTCTTGTTTGCCTCAGTCCATCTTAAATGAGCTTGGGCCCAGAGAAGGTGGTGGCATCTCTGAATCCTCTTTATCTATGGTTTTGTCTTCGCATGGTAGAGTTTTAACTCCACATTTGTGGATGCAGTGATGAACTGTGCTGACAGATAGTGGTTTTTGGAAGTGTTCCTGAGCTCATGTAGTCATTTCCACTACAGAATTGTGTCTGTTTTTAATGCAGTGCCACCTGAGAGCCCAAAGATCATGGCAAGCCAATATTGGTTTTTGGCCTTGCCCCTTGCATACACAGAGTGGTGAACTCCTCTTTATCTTTACTTCTGAAAGATGCTCTGGGATGCTCTTTTTATACCCAGTCATGTTACTGACCTGTTGCCAATTAACCACTAGGTGTTTTTTAGCATTACACAACCTTGCCACTCTTTTGTTGCCCTGTCCCAACTTTTTTTAAACATGTTGCTGTCATGAAATTCAAATATAATTGTCATAGAACAATACAATTTCTCACTCTTATCATTTGATATGTTGTCTTTGTTGTGTTTTAAATTAAACACAGGGTTTAAATGATTTGCAGATCATTGCATTCTGTTTTTATTTATATTTTGAACAGCATCACAACTTTTTGGAAAATTAGGTTGTGCGTTTTAGTGGAGCCACATTATACAGAGTAGAATTATAAGTATCTTTTAAGCATTGGGTCTTAATATCTAATTCAGTGGGTTCAGGTGGGAAAGCTGATGGAGGCTGATAGATCTGGGAGGTTTTTGATAAAGCCACTAACTGTTGAGGATATTATAGTACGCTTAATGTGACAGCGTGGCGATGAATATACATTACAAAAAAAAACTTCATATGAGTTTAGGTAATGATCTGAGACTGCTGTGATCTCGGGGAGAATGGCTAAATGATCTGTGTTTACAGTAAAGGTCAAAAATTATTCAAGAGTGTGGTTGCATTAATGAGTGGGACCCATTATATTTTGAATGAAACCAACAGAGTCTAAGTGAGATACAAATCGCTTACTTAATGGATCCTGTGGTTTGTCAAGGTAAATATTAAAACTTCCGAGAACTAATATTTGATCTTTTTAACTATCATTTCTATTATGAAAAAGAATGTCAAAAGAAGAGAAAGTGTAGCCTGCTTTCTGGTTAATGCCTAAAGCCTTTGTATACATACTTGCTATACCTCCACCATGGCCCTCGTTTTTATTTTGTTATGTTTATTTTATTATGTGTAGCCCCTAATAGTTAGACGGTTACACGGTGAGCAGACAGTCTCAACTGGGTGGAACCTATGTGGCGTCTCAAGGCAGCCAGCCTGCCTGTTTGCTGCCTGGCCTTGGCCCTGGTTTATCAGTGA
This sequence comes from Pygocentrus nattereri, assembly GCF_015220715.1. Taxonomy (NCBI): domain Eukaryota; kingdom Metazoa; phylum Chordata; class Actinopteri; order Characiformes; family Serrasalmidae; genus Pygocentrus; species Pygocentrus nattereri. The sequence goes on from NC_051236.1 coordinate 20,397,369, forward strand.
CTGATTGTCCTACATTTACGACTGTCTAAGAGACAATATGCTATGCCACAAAAAACCAGAGCAACACCCTCCTGTGAAAGGTGGATACTGTCCTGACTTAAAAGACCAGGCTTGCCCTCAAAAGTGGACCAATTATCTACAAAGTCACATTGTTTTCTGAGCACCACTTGAACAACCAGCAGCTCAGCTGCCATAACCTGCTGTAGATTTTGGCGCAACGTAGAAGCCACAGCCAGTCAGCTACAAGGGAACTTTGAATAACCATTTTTGTAAATGAGAGTTGTGAGCATGAAGAACCTCATTAAGGTTCTGTACCAGTTAAACATTTTTCATGCACTCTTAAAAATAAAAGGGGGAAATGGGGTTCTTTGGAGCAATGCTACACAGGAATCACTTTTAGAATTATTTTTAACATAAAGATTTTGCTGTTGTCAGAAGAAAACCTCATATCTCTATTTTTGTAATTTTCAGTTTTTGACATAATTTGAAAATTTCTTGCCCATTACATTTTGGGTAATTGTATTATTTTTGTCACATGTACAATACACAGTAATAAACATTGTTTTATGATGTAAACATGCCAAGAGTGTTAAATAAAAATTTAATTCCCCCCTGACATCCCCTGCTCTAAAGCTGTGAGCTTGTTCTTCTGGTGCTGCTCTCCCAAGACAGAACTGATCCATCTGCTTGGTGTTCAGACTTCATGGAAGGAGTATGACCCCAACCTCCCAGGTTAATTCAGTAGACTTTACCTTACGGCAGTTAGCAAAAGGTCATAGAGGCTGATCTGTAGGTCTTCTCATCTCTCACGTCCTGCACGACATCCATTTTGTGTTGCCAGCCCCAAACACAGATATCATAGTAATTATTTTAACAGGCATGCTGTTGGCTGATCTGATTGGTGGTTCTTGAATAAACATAAACATGCAGCTGTGCTAAAGTGAAGACTAAACTAATTTGCATGCATTTGGCAAACATGGAAAATTGACATCTGTTGGAATAATCAGCCTGCAAATCCTCAATCTGCTGTTAATCTACCAGTGTACCGGAAACAGGTTAGTGTTACTTGTCAGTCAAAGAGAGTGTGATTTATAGCAGTAAAGGCACAAGGTTAATGTATCTGTTTACTGTTAGTCTTTATGACAGCTCTCTGGCTTGACCAGTGGCTGAGAACACAGGCTGTGACAGACTGCTTTCATACTGTTACCCTGGGAGCAGTGCAGTTTTCACCCTGGCCTCATGTATGACAAGTGAAGCAGGGAAAAGTAGGCTTAACACTTCATTAGTCTGTCAATGGCCTGCCTTGCTGGGAAATCTGCTTCATTTAATTGGTGAGTGGCTGTGTGCTATAGACACTGTCCACTCTTAAAAATTAAGGTTCCTAAATAGTTCTGGCTTTAACATATGACTAGTCCCTTTTGAAAATCAAGGTTCCAAAATGGTTCTGGCTTAAATGTATGGTTCCATACTCACTGTTGAAATGAAAGTTCTTATATGGTTCTGTCTGTGATGTATTGTTCTTAAATAGTTCTGACTCAGATATGTTTCTACACTCTCTTGAAATGGTATGGTCTTAAATGGTTCTTGCTTAATTGTATGGTTCTACTCTCTTAAAAATAAAGGTTGCTAAATAGTTTTGGCTTGAATGTATGGTTCAATTTAAAAATAAAGGTTTCTAAATTATTCTGGCTTGAAAACAGCTTTAGAAAAAAACTTGTAATTGACAGAACCTTACATTATATGGAGGTTCCTTAGACGTTGTAAAAGGTTTTCTTGCACATCTTATTCACAATAAAAAAATCTTTAAAGAACAATCGATGAAATGTTGTTTAGTGAAACACTTCCTGAGACCTTTATCTTTAAGATATAAGTCAGTTTGTCTCCCAGAGCAATAAACCTCTGAGTAATCCAAGTAATGTAGAGCAGAATAAAATGTGACAGTGGAATTACAGTAGTTGACTGTTTTTCATTGGTTGCTTTTTCTTGTTTTCACAGTTAAACATGTTGTCTTATTTGGTGTGAAAAAAAATTTAAGTTTTGAGAACTTTCTCAGAATATAGAGGTACTAAACTGTTTCTGGGGCAGTACCCTACTTGTCACAACTTTGGTATCTTTAGTTAGGGGACATAATTGTACCATAATCCATTGCAGTTCATTTTTTAAATTGCATTGACTAGACGCATCAAGTCTTATTTTGGAGCTTTTTACTTCATGGGCCTTTTTTGAAACATTGAAAATGTTTTACATTTAACATGAAATGCCAAAAATATTTAAGGTGATGAACTGGACCTTAAAACCACTGTTGTAGCTTTGAGAGTACGTTTGAACCTCCATGAATGAAAAATATACCTGCACACTACCTTCTTCTGACAGTGAAAGTAAGAGATGTGAGTAGAAGAGAGTAGAGAGTAGTAGATGGCCACAGAGAAGATGAGCTTTTCAAGATGTGCCAAATTGAAAGAGATTGAATAATAAATGAAATCCACTGCTGTTTAACAGACAGGCTGATACATTCTATATGGACATGTTCTACTGTCCTGCAGTTTCAGTTAGTGGATGTACAATACATATACCTCTCGAAGGCCCAGTGGGAAGATATTCTAAACTCAATACAGTGAATAATTTGGCCCAACACCTGCTATGCATTAAAAATGCAAAATGAAGGTGAAAATGGAAAGTGGATTTTTTTTAGTCATGGGACCAATGCCAAGTCGACCTGCAATTAGAGTTATGGGATTAGGTCATGTAATAATTCATAAATATAGCCAGACAGGGGGCACCAAGCCTATTCTTTTGAGCTTGCTTCCAGGAATGCTAAAAGCAATGTCTGTTGCTATTTTATCAAGAAACTTCATCCGCAATGACTCATGGAAATATTTTCTGCTTTCCAGCTGGCATGATCAGTTTGCCTTATCTCAAGTGGGTATAAAATCTGAAGGTTAACTGAGAGGTTAATGTAGTTCTTAATGATGACGCTGCAACAAATCCTTTATCTGTATAGTGCTAATCATTCTTCAGATGACTGTAACAAGGAAGCGAATTACTAGTTACTTTTGACACAAACTCAAGTTTTTAATTCTCAGTTTTCAAAACTCAGTGTTTAATTCTGAACAAATGAGAATACAACTTCTGAGTGATCTGACCTTTTGTGCAAAGTTCAGAACAATTGTGGACAATAGAACATCATTAAAGAATATTCATTTAACCTACGTTTCAAATCTTGACCACCTTTATTGTGTATTTTCCACTATTATATCCAATAATTATCCATATTTCAGTGAGAAAAGAAATCATAACAGAGAAGTTTTTGGCCTCTGAACTTTTGCTTAAAATCTGTAATGTAATTTGTGATTGTTGGTGTGACCTCTTAGCTTAGTCATTGTTTACTAGGCCTCCCTAAGAGTCTGAAGTGAAATAAAAGTAAATGACACCAAGAGAGTTTAAAGAACCTCCAATAAATTGAACCTCTGGTTCAATACCAATTAAAAGTCCAAGCAGTGTATGTTCAAGCCAAGATCCACTTAGGCACTTTTTACTGGGACCGTACATCCAAGCCAGATCTCATATAGGAATGGCTCAGACTCATATAGGAACCTACATTTTTAGGATATACTTGTTTCTCATTGAACAGCAATGATATGTATGTTTATTTGTGACACAATACACAAAATATGAATGACATCATATCTTTTAAACTACAACTTCAAAACCTCCTACAACAGAGGTTGTTAGGTAGAAATTAAGCCTGCATTCTAAAAATCGATATATCTTTGAGAAGGATTCTTTAGTAAAGGGAATGGTTCTTTAATAAAGGGAACCTTTTTCAAAAAATGGTTCTATGTAGCACTCAAAAGAATTTTTCTATTGTTACAGCATCCTAGCTATGTACTATATAGACTCATATCCAACACATTCTCAAGTTGATGAACCATTTAAGCATGAAATGGTGCTATGTAGTAATAATGCAATGGTGATATATATAATGGTTACAGTGTCACAGCACTAGTAACATAAACGCTAGCTAAATGTTAGGAATACTGGCAGATACAGTGTAAGTTATGCCTTAATGCACATTATTACATACTTCCTTTTATTGCTGGGGGAAAAAATGAAAATAAACTGCTGTTCCACTACACTTACAAATGTTATTACATTTATGTTAATACTCTTGTGTAATTACATGACAGAGAACAGGCTGTTACAACTATTAAGATACACTTGTGTAATTACATGAGGTTTACTTCTGTAATAGTGACTAAATAATTAGCAGTTACATTGTTGTTGCATACATTGCTCACATGTAACTTCACAGTATTAGAGACACTTCATATAAAGTGGCACCCCATCTTTTTAAGAATGTGTTTTTGGAACTGTATTCATTGTTAAGAGTGATTGTCCATTGAATTTACATGCAGTCTTAACCAAGATATAATCTGTGCCTCTTTGAAACAGAGGGATCTGGAGGCTCCTTCATTTCCATCAGATGACAAAGTGTACGCACTTTTAAAACTGCATGCATCCACCACTTACTGTGATTCAAAACAGACATAATAGAAGATGATAAATATTGTGCACACTATTGCAAATCACTGCACACAGTATTTGAAATGAATTATGGACACACTGCTTATCTGCCTACCTAATAGTCCACCTAATAAGATTAATTGGTTAGTACCATCTTGGCTTTCTGACTTTCTGGCAACGTTATACAGACAACTATTGGACAATCAGTGGACAATCACTGAATTACTAATAGCTGAAACTGCTCTAATTACTGTTCCAGGGATGCCAAGAGTGATTACCATGATAAAGAATGCCATACAGCATCACAGTATTCTTCATTATTAATGGGAAACACCCTTTTTGGAATCATGTTAGGACCTGAATATACATACACATGTTTACAATTCAGCTATAATGCTGAACAGTCACCGATATTCTCTAATAATTAAGATATCAGATTAATTACAGACAAAATGTCATAATTACATCATGACTCACCTCTCCAAAAATGGTTATATCATTATCATCATGTAAATGAATCTGGTTATTTTAAATCTATGTTGTATTTAAGGGGCAATTGTGACAAGATTATTCTTTTTTCAAGTTGGCTATAAAATCATGTCAACTTGCGGAAGTAGGACCTCAGGTAAAGTGAGTTTTGCTCATGTTCATTAGCTTTGCCTCAGAGGTGGAACACTAAACTAGAGCCCAAGCATAATTGTTTCTTATTTCACAGGATTAACTGGAAACATATTAGTTTAGTCCCAGAAGCTCCACTTTGAAGGATTATGGTTTAAAGATCAAAAGCTTCCATTTAAACATTCACTGACACACCTGTCTCAGCATATGGTAATGTGTTATTAATCCCCATATGACACATACCCTTAGCGGAAATTCAAGCACAAATTTACATCAGCAGAAGGAGAACGATATCCATTTTGTATGAAGCACAGGCGCAATTATTGAGAGGATGAAAATGCAGAAAAGAAAAAAAAATCCTTCTGGCATCATATGATACCTGGAAAACAACAGCGCAAATGTAATTGAAGTTTATATTAATATTTATTAATATTAATGTAATTTTCAGTGACATAGTTTTCAGTTTCAAAGTATCTACGGAACGTAAATTTCTCAATTAATGGTTGGCTTCCATTTTCCATTTAGACTGATTTAATACTGAACTGACTCTTTGGCAGTCCTTGTCCAAAATAAAAGTCATGGAACATCCTTAAAAAAATCCCATCCATATTGTGTTTCTGGCATACGTCAGTCTATCATTACAACATTTGCCATATTATACAGAGCTTTGAAACAGTCAAACATTTCCCACTCCAGTCGTAATGGCCCCTATGGATGAGAACAGCAAGGGTCAGCATATGATACCAGATTTGTGGCTGCGAGTAGGTGGGTGTGGGGTGTGTGCTGACTTAAGGCTATAAAATGCTGCTTCACACTGCCTGTCCTGACCACTTAGAGTCTGTGAGCTGGCCACACTGAGAAATATCAAAAGTGCTTGATAACATATTTTAGCTTCATGTGAATTCCAGGGGAAGTTTCCAGGGTTCTTCTGAAAGAGTGTTTTGTGATTTGTGGCTTCATGGAGGTCATTCTCTGTGACTGTGTTCCATTTTCACTCCCTCATAAAGTTCCCTACTGGTTAATATTACCACTTAGTTCATTACAGAAGACACTAATATATTACTACTACTACTAATTGTTACTACTAATTTATTAATCTAGTAATCCAGTCAACCTCTCAATTGGTAAGTACAGGTTAGAAGAACTGTCTATCTTCTGTCCCGACCAGCTAGTCACACTAATAAAGTTACATTATTAATTGAACATGGATGTATTTATCATATTGGTCTGCATGGTCTAACAATACTGCTTTGCTATGGTAAAATCACTGTAAGTACGGTCTATTGTGGCTTCTCTCTCTTACTTTCAACTGTGAAAATAGATTTGCTTCAGATTTGTTTCTTGAATTTTAACCATTTTATAACCATTATATTATGTGTCAGTCAGTACAACTAACAAAATGGAATTGTGTCGTTTTTTTTTTATATTATTAAAATCCAATGCATTTCACCATTAATTGCACATTAAAACATGGCTCTGTACTAAAATGTTTTGACAATGATTCAACAGATCCAATCAGATTTTGCTGCCAGGATTAGGCTTCAGTTTTACTGCTGCTGTTAGTGTCAGTAGTATGGATGCTGTAAACTTGAGAGCTGTGAAGGTGGTGTGTGTTTCTGCCCCACGACAAATTTGTGAAGCTGCGCTCTACAGCACGAAGTCCTGATCACTCTGTTTGGCACAGATCGGGTCCTGACACATCTGATGAAGCTGCAGTTGCAAGTAGAACTCTAGTGCAAATTAACAGCTCCCATGCTACCTAGTATTAATTCTGACCCCTAAACTATGATATTCTCCATTTCCATTTTTACTCATTAACATATGTTTCTAATTAGGTTCTGGAAATTAATGTCCCTGGATAACTGTGAAGCGACACTAAATGAGAGTAATATTTTCAAACAGGTTTCAGTTCTTCTTCAGTCTGGATATATTGGGCCCATACTCTACAAGTGTACATTTTTCTTGTATTTTTCTCATGCTTTGAAGTCCACTTATGATGTTTGTGTTGTTTTATGTACATGTCAAAATGGCTCAATTCAAACCTAAAAACATGTGGAACAAGTAATATAACTAGTTTATTCAACCTAAATAAATACCTTGAATGATTCTTTCAGTTTTAATACATTTTGAGTTGAATAAAAGTAGTTAATTGCTTGCTACTTTATATTAAGTAATTTTTTTAGGTGAATGGATGAGACATTTTTACAGTGTACTGTCATAAAAACCCATTATTTATTTTACATGACTATCTTAGTACCTCTCTTTATCAATTAAGCCAAAATTGTATGTGGGCCGTTTAAATTTATGGTGTGGTGTGCATCGGCTGCTAAACACAACTCCTAATCACTGCATCATGTGTTCTGACTCTTCCCTCTGATTAGTCCAAATGTCACACAGTTGTCTGTATTAATGTATGCGGCTAGACTGTAGACTTGACTTTGACACAGATACGCCTTCCTCTTGGAGGGTACTCCGGATTTGATCAAACTCTCCAGGAAGAGAACTGCTGTCATCCACCACAGTTGTTTTGCATTGTCTTCCTCGCTTATTTCTGAGCTCACCAGCATGTTCCTTGTTTTAAGAGCATATTAAATAATTACATTTGGCCACACCTAATAGTTTTACCATCTCTCTGATGGCTTTGTTTTTATTTTTCAGGCTAATGCTGGCTTGCCTCACAGGGAGTGACAGCTCTCTAGACTTCATATTGAAAGTTAACAGTGACAGATTGTAATTGCAAATGCCACACTTATGGAACAGCTGAGTAGCACTTTGTCCAATTACTTTTGAGCCCTCCAAAATGGAGGTGGGGGGGGGGGGGGGGGTGGTATGTATGAAAATGGTTGTAATTCCTTCACTGTTCACCTAAAAGTGAAGGAATTACAACCTAAGCTGGACATCTGCACTTTGAGTCTGCACTCATATTTATTACTTAATCAAATATCTCCATTAATATATTACAGATGTGTTTGTTTGAATATTGTCAGAGTTAAACAGGCTGTTTTTGTTACTGTGACTTTAAGACTGATAGATGTAAATTACCTGATGTTTGTAAATGATAGTCTGCTCAGTATTGTCCCTCACTCAAAAAGCAATCCAAGCTATAATGGATGATTACATAGTCCATTAAACTCTATATCTAAAGAAAAAGGCCCCTTCAAGGTAACTGTCAAATGAAACTCAAAGAAGCAATAGCACAAAGTGCATTTGCATGTGCACACACAAAACACAAGGTAGGTATCTTTTAGAAGCATATTGAACACAGAGCTTCAACCAATTTGTGCTGAGTATAGGAGTCTCATATGAATACAAATGGGCTCTGTATGGATTCTAGGTGGCACGCTGTAAACAGAGCTTGTAAAATGGAGGTGTATCAAACAACATAGATTGATTCTGAGTTGTGACATGTGCCATCCATGGTTACAGATCCAGGGCAATGAAACTGCACTTAGGTTTATGGATGATACACTGACTTACTGGTTGTGAAATATGCTGAGAGCATGCTGAGGCTCCATGCCTTGGTCTTCAAAAGCCAATGCAGGAGAAAGAAGAGGAACACATATGACGGGTTTGGCTGTACGACCTTCATGAGGTCCTCAAATGTACATGGTAACTTTATTTTTCTGGGTAAGATTATTTATCTTAAACCTTTGAACCCTTGGCTTAAAATGACAAATCTTATTCAGTCACTTCTATAAATAGTTTAGGTTATTACTATGATAATATGTAGGTTATGTAGTTGGAATTTCAGGCTCAACAATGAGTCCTGAGAATTTAGAGGTTAACTAGCATACCAAACTATGCAACCTTTTTATTTTACTTTACAATATATTATTTAATAGTATGTTGGTTGCATTAAAGGTTAGTCAAGAAATTGGATATTCTTATTCCCCTAATTGAAAACAAGACAGCCAATATGGTGCAAAAGTCAGAGACAAATTTATTTATTTTTCATCATCAGGTAAAAAGCAGAAAAACAGATTTAACAAGAAATTACACAGAGGCCCCAACAACTAATAGAATGTCTAAGTTTTCAGTATTTGGTGTGTCAACGCTTTACCTCATTACAGCTTCTTTTTTTCAGAAGATTTGCTGTAGGTTTTTCAAAGAAGTCTGTATAGATGTTTTTTCCACATCTCAAGTTCAGTCTTTGAAATTGGTTGTATTTTCTGATTCTCATGATCCAAGTAATCCCAAACACATTCAGTGATGTGACATCTGGACTCATTGTTTGTGAACACCATGATTCATGGCTGCAGCTTCTTTGTTTGATTTGTAAATATTCTACTTTTTTCCTTTTTTCAATAATGGCTACTTGACAGCTACACATCCTTTCAGACTCATACTGTTGACTTGTTTTCTCACAGTGGAAGGATGTACAGAAACGCCTGTCATCTCAGAGATGAAAGCTTTAAGTTCTGTTTGTCTGATGGTGACAGTTTTGGTGGTCTACCAGGTCTTGCATGGGTGTTAGGAGTCTTATTTTCTCTAGTCATTTTTAAACATCTCCTGAAAAAGTGCGACTTAATGGCTGTTTTGATGGAAGTAAATGAAGGGTAGTCTCTGAGATTTGCACAGTATACTCAAAAAATGTCATATGAACTTAATTTAAGACAATAAGTCATTATACACAGCATTTTCCCCTAAGCATAACATTCCATTTTTGACTAAACAAAACTGTAACATTTCTGTGTAATTTATTTGGGTTTCTTTGGAACGGAATTCTCTTTAGATCAAGATAAACACTTTTCATTCACTGAAATTTATTTTCATGAAATATTGTCCACTTAACATGAACCAGTTACTTAAAGACAACACAATTAATTTATTTAATCACCATATTTTCAGTTTGTAAGTCAAATAACACTGCTGTTTCATTTTTGAGTACTATACATGATCTTGATTTATATGATTTTAGTAGGCAGTTTTCAACAGTATTTAGTTCTTCCTTTTTTAAGTTATCGAGTAAACCTAAAGGCTATATTTAATGATTAGGAATCATCCTCTGCAGAATTCTCTGCTAATTGTGTTTTTGATATTAAATCAGTTTTTGAAGAAATTGTGATGATTATAGCCTCACAGGCTCACTGCAGTTTGCCTCGAGGTGCTGAGGCTGTGTAATTGTTTGTTTTCCACGTCCCTGCTGTGTGACTGTTACTCACTAATCTAATTCTTAACAATAGCAAGAGCTGGAGCATATGGAAAAAAAGCATGGCCCAGTGAAAAACATGGGTATTATTTTCAAAACCAAGATAGGACAAACATGTTTACATCAATCAAGTGGACATTTTCAAGTGGTTGTAAATCATTATGTGTAATGATTCATTTTGTGCACAATCATTTACCACAGTTAGGGCTTCAGAGTACATTTGTGGAAAGGCCTATTTTCCATAAGACATTGCTGCATGAATAAAAAATTGTATTCAGCACAATTTTCCAGAGTTTGAAATGGATGTATGATATTGAACAGCTTTTCTGTTAGATTATTGTTGGGAGAGTTTATTCCATGCACCGCAGTGTACTACAAAGGCAGAGAGCCCATCAACTGCTAATACAGAACCTATTTGAGTCAATCTTGAATCACTAAACGAAACACCTAAAGATAGATGTAGTCTGGATTGCTTTCAATCGCCATACCAGTGCCAGCCGGGCTACTTGCCACTCAGCTCATGTCTAACTCACGTTGCTGCTGGAGGAAAAAAAATAATGTGATGACAGGGCTACATGCAGTACTTCACATCTAGTACATTTATCTGAAGACAAATCAAGGCACAACTGCAGTTGTGGCAACAGTCAGTATAATACTAATATTTAACAGCAAAAGTCCATTCATTATTGCAATAAATAAGTAAAATGCACAGGTTTTGCTTCTTGAAATGTCTCAATTCAGCAAAAAAAGAAACAATTGTTAGAAACATTTAAATGGGTGTTTGCTTGTTATGCCATTTTGCTTGTTCTTGCATGGTTTGCTTCATTAAAAATGCAGTGCATTTTGCCTGCTCTGAATCAGTATGACTGCAGACTGTGGTTATAAAACAATGTACTCATACAGAAAAGGAGACAATCAAGTCTATATCCAGCACTCAGCTATGTGTGTCGGGGCATTTAGAGATGTTTATGTGGCTGTAAATGATCAGGTGTTAAGGTGCTTACATCATATAGATGTTATGAGGTATGCTATGTTGGGAAATATATTGTTTGACTTCCTTTGTTCAGATCTATATATCTGATAAACATTATAATATAGTCAGTCCATAGCAAGTTCTATGCCTTTGGTTTTATCCCTATACGAATACAACCCCTATATGATTCAGTTCTGCATGTACCATTTGACACCATACATTAGTAGAAAGAACACAGATTATGTGCAAACCAAATACCCATGAAATCATGTTTTGTTGATTTTCTAAGTTAACACATCCTCCACAGGACCTTAAATATGGCATTTTCTGCAAATGTTGATGCTGCATTAAATATGTTGGGGGGGCATAAAATGTGCCATCACTTTTGCACAGGCTACATTTAATGTTAAATTTTTCCCAAAATGTTAAATTGAGTAAATAAACAGTGACTCTCCATTTAAAATGTGCAGCAGTGAGAAAATCAACAGAACATATACTTTGACCAGGCGCTCCCAACCTTTGCATAGGACTGTGCATACTTCTTTGGACCAACGGAAAAGGATGACTCTGAATAGTTAAAAGAGCAGGGAGGTTCCCTTTTGTCATCAGCAAATAGTGATGTTACCATGGCGATGCTACCCTGCTGCAAAGATCGATCATTAGGCCCAGCAGTCGCTTGCTTGCAGTGCACTGAAAATGTTGACTTTTTTCACAAATCCAATTAGCTTAGCTTCTAACTTAATATGTGAGAACACCCACAGCATTTAAAGCCTTTTAATCATTCTGAGTTTGTCTAGTGCTGTCTCAGTACCGATTATTAACGTGATGATCAGGCATTTTTTTTTACTAAGCACTATTGTACTGTACATGCTGTACATCACAGTATGCCATATCTTTATGGCTCATTTGCACTTCTTGTCCTCCCACATGCAACTGGACTGGTTAAATAAATAGTATAATTTTACCATTGAGGTGTACACCTTGAATTTCAACTGCCAACCTAACACAGTTTATGTACTGTGATGGAGCAAAGGAAAGTCTGGCCAAGTCTCTTTTTACTCATAATCCACCCCTTTCACAGAAAACCTGGCAGATCACAGAAGACCACAGTAGTGGGTGACCGAAGAATGCTTTCAGTCATAAAATAAAACACAGTTTACCTTACCTAAAAAGCCTGTGGTGATTTAAAACAAAGTCTTGTAGACATGAGATCTAACAGAGTGATGGAGAGTGTGGGGAAAAGGAGCTACTCATGATACAAAGCACACCACCTCTAAGTATGCAACTGGTTTTCCTCTCATATGGGTTGTCCTTTCATTTTTATTTAGCCTGAATGAAAAATCAAAGAGCTCCATGGGTTACCACTTTATGCTCATGATGCAACTTCCCTGAAAGAGCATCATACCACTGTAAATATTCAGCAGTATATTCTCAACAGAAGGAGGCTACAGCTGTTATTGACAAACTCTTGAGCAAAGGTCTTGGGCCATGTCAATCAATAAATCTTTTAGAGCAACATAATTTAAGAGATGCAAAAAAACAACAACAATGTATCATCTGCTTTAGCTGCCTGTACAAGTCATTTGCTTTATTGCTCAGCTTTATGATTTGAAATCTGCTGCATATACCAGTTTTATAGATTTCAGAGTGCCCTGATATGCTGATAATTTTACCTGATTATGTGGACCCAGTTGAAGGAGAGTGACCCTTAGAGTCCACCTTTGCATGATCTGTGAAATAGGAGATGTCAGGAGATAATAGCATATCGCCCAGTATCTCATGTTAATAATGCCTCATTAGCCAACCTATGACACTAAGCTTAACTTATGATGGTTGTGTATGGCTGATGTATCAAGATTGAATATGAATTTTTGGTAGGGTTGACACTAATAGTGACTTCATGGAACTGACCTATCTGTGAAATGCAAACTATGTGTTGGTTATAGGATTTGAAGCTGCAAGACCCAGAACATTATACATTATTTATCTTAGCTTTTCCATTTAAGCCTGATATATATATTATATATATATTATATATATATATATATATATATATATATACAGAGCACTGAGACCATCATTTATTCATTTATTTTCTATTTAAATACTGCCATTAAGTACAAGATATAAAATGGTCCACTTGTGTAAATAAAGAGAAAGTCCAAAGAAATAGGGAGAAATAGGAGGCATTTCTAAAACTGGAGCTCCAAAAATATTTCAAGATAATTGAGACTGTTGGACTCCTAACAACCGTACAATGCAAATCAAGAAGGAAGCTGGCCTGGCCACCCTAGCGGCCAGACATGAACATCAATGAATGTGTTTTGCGATTTATGAGGATTGAGGAAAATTGTAACCAACATCTTACATTCGAGAGTAAAAAAGATCACTGCAGAATTGCCTTGAAAACTGAATTCAATTCTATAATAAAGTCACTATAATAAAGGTAAAGGGTGGACACATTAAATGAAAAAAGAAGATATATTAAGACTGGTAAAGGTTAAATGCATTTATGGTGTTGTATGTGTCCCCCATGATACTTGTTTCTTATTACGGAGCACACATAACTCAGCCTAAATGAAAGTGCTTATTAGCAGAAGCTATTGTTATTGATTCTTATATAAATGAGTTGCACCATAGTAACCAATTGACACTTTATTGACTGTAGACTAAATCAACTTATATATAAACAGTATGACTATTGAGAGTGCTGTTGCTTTTGAGACACTTTGTGAGTAGTAAATTGCTGCAAAGCAAAGCCACCAGTGAACTTGAATGATGAAAATGTTAAATGTGAAAAAAATCCCTAAATACCCTGCATGTACCTCTCTACCCAGAATAGATCAAAGAAAACAACACTTTATCCAGAAAAAAGTATGAAACTGTCACCGGGGTGGTAGCCTCAAGGGTACATCTCAGTACCTTCAGTCAGGGAACATAATTGTACCATAATCCATTGAAATTTTATGAAATTATATTTATATTATATTGTCAACTTAGGTTGTATTGACTCCATGCACCCTGCCTCATCTCCAGGCTTTTATTTTATTGTTCTGTTTTAAAGCATTTTTTAAGCATTTTTAAGCATTTAACAAATATGTACTTTTCACCTGGGTAAAACTTATTTAAGGTACAATTGGACCTTAAACCACTGTTGCACCTTCGAGGGAACATACCTTGATGAATGAAAAATGTACCTGCAGAAAACCTCCATTTGTATGTCAAAGCCATTTCGTAATCTCCTGTAAAACAGAATTAAGCATATCCATAATGATTTTAGCTTTCTGTGAGGTTGTTTAGAGATGCATTCAACACTTCAGACATCTCTTTCCTATCACCACCACTGGGAACAATTGTGTCCCAGTAATTTTATCTGGAACTTTGTTGACTTTGTTCACATCTTAATGATATATTTAAGCAGAAAAAATTATAATATGTGGGATTCCCCTTTAAATAAAGACAAATGTCATTTAAGTGTATTTTTGTGGTACATGAGACACACCATGAAAACTTGTTAAGGAGGGAATAACCTGGCTTCGTAACTATATTTTTATTACTGAAAATGCAGCTGCAGCAGCTAGCAGTGACAGGGAGAAATGATTCAGAGTCTGAATGTATTTGTCCCCTGGGATTTTTCCATAATTATCTCCAATACTTTCATCTAACTGGCAGAATCTGTTTCATTCATTAATCATTTCTTGCTGGAGTTTTCTTGCACAAATACAGTAGCAGAGCTCCAGAGAATTCTCAGATAACCATTATGGACATTAGTCAGTTACATTATGTGGAATTACAGTAGTAGGTGAGCATTCAATACATCCACTAATGGATGGTGTAACCTCTACTATCCCCTATTGTGATCATTGTATAAAGACATTTTGTCCCTAAACGGAATATAATGTCCCTAAGTAGCTTAAAGTGGTTCTCCACAGAACGGTTTCCTTAAAATTTAATGGACAAACTAAATTGGCTCAGACAAAATCAATAATACTAACATTTGAATTAGACTAACATTGCATGCCACTATAATAATCCACCAAATAAGTGTGATTAAAGGATTAATAGAAAAAAATGATATAATTAGGAAGCAAAGAGTTCAGTTTCAGCCTCCATCAGTTCACCTGATACATACTTTTAAAGACCATCCCCAGTCTTTTCCACTGCAGCTAGAGTACAACTAATTTCATTTATAATGTAATAGTAATTCATGAAAACTGACTTTGACCATGTGTTATCAGTTTAACTAGTTTTAATCAGATTTTGACTTTTTTGACTTTGCAAAAAAAAAAAAATGTGACAAGATAAAATGCAAATAAAAATAAATTGCCTGCAACATGTTCCAAAAACATTGTGACAGGGGCAATGTAGGACTAAGAACATGTTCAAAAATCAGTTTAAACAGATGATGCAATCATACTTTTATTTAAAATGAGCATTCAGAGTCCTTTATGGGCATGGATGGGTTGAGGTATGACACTTCGCCAAAAAAGAATCAGAAATCCAACAGTTTAAGAATTAGGTTCCTCAGTGAGCGACTGCAAGGAGTTTAGGTGTTTCACCCTATACAGTGCTTAATATCATCAAAGGATTCTTAAGAAAGCTCTGTGAGTAAAGGCATTGCATGTAAAAATGAGCATGTGATGGATATCACCGCATAGGCTCAGGAACACTTTGACGTTGTGTTCTGCAGGCAAAAGAAGAAAAAGACCATCCATATTATTACCTGTGCAAAGTTGCCAGGGTCTGTCATGGTATAGGTGTAATATTGGATAACCTGCTCATCTGTGAAGGCACCATTAACACACATTTTGAGCAACATATGTTGCCTTTTAGATGCCATCTCTTTCAGGGACATCCCAGATTGGCCTGCCTGCAGTGCAGAACTGTTTCCCATTGAAAATGTATAAAATACAACAACAATACAAAGTCCCAGTACTTTTGGACTCCTAAAGATTTGCAAAACTGAACAGTGGGGGAAAAAAATGGATCCTTTGACTTCTTGAGCCTCCAAATGATTAATTCTTGTTCAAAGGAAAGTTGACGTAACACGATGGTAAACATGCTCCTGTACCAACTTTTGAAACATGCTGCAAGCATCTCTTTTTTACAAAAAACAAAGATGTTCTAGAAATTAAACAAAATATTGTGTTTCTGTACCATTTTCAGATTAATACATGTCAATTTGAATGTAATAATCACTGCTTTCTGTTGTCATGAGCATTTCACACACTAATTGTCAATGGGTCAAAATCTACATACAAATTCCACAAACAGGTAAATAATTGCAAATGTAGTGCACGAATTGTAGTTTGCTAGGATGCTACACTGAGACTCTGTAAAGGATGAATGTTTGGTGCACGTAGTTCTTTGTTGTGTAACCGGCACACACAACAAGATCAGCCAATGTTATCTGATCAAGATCTTAAGTAAGACAGCATGGAGCATTTGATAGAGTGCAGAGTGCACCACAGACTGACTGCACTCTTTAAAATAGCTACTTTGGTTCTTAAAGAACATTTCAATGAATTCATTTTTAAAATGAGGTGTGGGCTTTTTCTTTTAAGTTAAAGAACCACATTCTGGGTAGATTTGCTAAATTGGTACATTTTTTAAAAATGAACTGAAAAAACTGTTACTGGAACTATCATTTTTAAGAGTGTATAGAACATACAGTGCTGTGTAAAAGTCAGAGAGCACCTTTAATTTATTTAATTTCCATACAAAATGGCCATGAAATACAGTTTTTTCAGTTTTCTAATATCATTTTTTCCACTTTTTCTGTGTCCACCCTTTACCTTTATTACACTTTCTATACTTTTTGGGAAACTTTTCAGTTTTTCAAAGAAATCTGATATTTTTCCACACCTCACAATGTCTTAGAAGTTGGTTGCATTTTCCTGCTTCTGACGATCCACACTAATCCTAAAGGCTTTCATTGCTGTTGTGGTCTGGACTGATTGAGGTGGCCAGTTCCATTGTTCCGAGAACACTGAGGCAGCTTCTTTGCTTTTTCTCAGTAAGGGCTTCTTGGCAGATCCTTCCAGATTGATAGTGCTGTCTTCTCAGTGGACGAATGGACAGAAGCACCTGTGGACTTTTTCAGGTCTGAAGCAAGAGCTTGATTTTCCTCCCATCTCTCAAAAATGAAAGCCTTAAGTTGTTTTTTATCTGATGGTGACGCGCCTACAAGTCCCAACCTTTCATGTACGGTTGCTAGGAGGCCCAAATTTCTCTACACATTTAAAACAATTTTTTGAACTCTAGTTTTGGAAATTTCTTGTTTCTTTTTTGCTTTTTCTCCTTTATCTCTCTTTCCTTATACACGTGGATTATCTATACCTAATTTCCTCAGTAATATCTCCTGAAAAATGAATTGCACTTAAGTCTGTTTTGAACAGAAATAAAATAAATGAAGGTGGTCTCTGATTTTTGCACTGTACTGTATAACCAGAGCAGCAAATACAAATACAATATCTGAATTCTCAGAAAGGAAGATTTCCAGACAAAAAAAATGGGCCAAAAATGATGAAATTCACACATTCTCCTCCTTTTTTATTCTGCTGGGCAAACAGCACATACACCAGCACTAGTAAAGCATATGAGTGTTTTTGTCATGTAAAATTAATGAAATGTGTTGGAGGTCAGACCTGTGAATTATTTCACCTTAATAGGTGGCTTTACAAACTATCATCACAAGTTCACAATCCTAATGATAATTGTCCAACGTTCTGAATTGGCATTTCACAAAAAAATTGAATACTTCAATTCCTTTACAGAGAAGAT
Source organism: Pygocentrus nattereri (assembly GCF_015220715.1). Taxonomy (NCBI): domain Eukaryota; kingdom Metazoa; phylum Chordata; class Actinopteri; order Characiformes; family Serrasalmidae; genus Pygocentrus; species Pygocentrus nattereri. The sequence goes on from NC_051236.1 coordinate 20,415,416, forward strand.
ATGACAAAGTAAAATATAGTCCATCCCCATAGATGAAACTGGCAGGACAGATTAGACTCACATCAGAAGCTACAATAAAAGCAAAGAACGTTGATTGATGGCTTAGAACAGACAGACTCAACAACTGCAAGCATTTGCAAACATTTCCTTATCAAATATACAGCAAGCAAAGCATGTCCCTACATTGATGTCAGTTCAGTAAAAGCCCTCATTACAATAGTAATAGCTTATGGTGGCTTAAATGAGCTGTAAGCACACAGTAACATTGAAAATTACATTCATGGAAGAAATACCCTGAAGTTTGAAGTTTAGTCCTTGGCGCCCTCCACTGTAAAGGCCTAATATTAATTCACTTTGGGAATGTCTCAAAACTCATTCTTGTTTTTTCTGTAATCTCCCATCAAAGTGTAGAGACGTTTGGCCACCTTTAAAATGTCTTCTGTTACTGTACAGCAGTGGGTGAAGAAAAAGAATATTAACCAGTTCTATCATGTTTAGGTTTGTATTGGATGTGTTAACTGTGTGTTTTACTTAGAAAATCAACAAAACATGTAATTTGACCAGGGGTGCATGCGTATGCATATAACACCCATGGTGCCTGTATTACACTCCAGTATTAACATCGTACTGGAACGTACAACATTTTAAAGAGGACTGCAACTCTAATACATTCTGCCATTCTTTGTCTTGGGTAGGCAATTCCAAACTAATATTATAAATACAATGCAAGTATTCATACGGTAGCTTAAAGATATCACAGTTTTAACAGACCATAGTTTAACAGACCATCATGTGGTTACTTCAAGTCAGTAACCACATGAAATCTTTCACTTGCTTCTGATTGCACAACATTTTCATTCAGATCTGGTTACAGAGGGTTTGTGTTGGTAAGAATGGTCATACCATTAAATTTTCCAGTATTAGGTGTCCACCCTTTGCCTTTATTACAGGTTCCATCTTCTCAGGAAAGCTGCTTTCAGTTTTTCAAAGAGGTTTTTTGTAACCTCCAAAGTTCAGTTGTAGAAGGTGGTTGCACTTTCTGCTTCTCATGATCAAGCCCAAACACAATTCATTGATGTTTAGGTCTGGACTCTGGGGTGCCCAATCCATTGTTCCGAGAACACCAGCAGTATTTCCGTAACAGCTCAAACACCTTTGACAACAGAAGCACTAAGACCTTGGAACACGACGCTGCAGCTCGGATAAAAATCTTTAAACAAAGCACTGAATGGTCACAGGAATAACTGGTGAATCAGCTTCATGCTTGAAAGAGTGAGTCAGTGATACAGAGCTGGTTAGTCCTGGTGAATGTTCTATACTTCACAAATAACGATAAAGTTATCACCACAGCATATAAACACTATTAATACCTCAAAGGAATCAGTGAATTAGAGCCTGGAGTCAAGAGGTCCATTAAGATGGTTTCATTTAAAGTTTGTGTGTGTGGGGTGTGTTTTAACAAATCATTAATTTCCTTAAAACATATGCAAACTACTAAGGGTGCAAACTGCCTGATTGTAAATTTTAATTTTAAGCCCATTCTCTGGCATTTTATCTTTAATTTACAAAATTAAAATGATGTAAAAATTAAAAGCAAAACTAAATGCAAAGCTGTGTCATAACATGTTCTTCCCCACTTTTCTTGTGGCTAAGTGCCTATTCAGAACAGTCGCTCGCTGCTGCTGGGAACAGATAGGCTATCTGGTATTGTAGGAGGTACTAGAGGGAGTTATTACAGACTTGAGTCTGTGAGTCAGCTGCCTACTTATTATTACAGTATAAATGGCACCTTTAGATCAAATTCAGGACAATGCATGGTAAACATACAGACAGTATTTTAAAAGTTCAAGCTCATTAAATGTTTTCCAATACATACTGGTTAATCATTGTTCTACATATTGCTAAACTCTAATTCAACTGAACACTACTGATTCACTTTGCAGCTGTTATTGGCTATGAATGAGCCAGAAATCTCCACATGAAAAAACACCATTAATTCCCAGCATTAATGAAGAAGATTCGATAATTAAACTAACACAAATGAAGCAATGATTCCTTTGCAATTCCTGTTTCAACAATTTTCAACTTTAATGCTACGATGTTGTAGTCAGAAAGGCACAGTAAATGTCTCCTGCAGACTAAACTCTTAAATGCTATATAATGACAAATGCAATAAGGCTGGAGTCTTGATAGCTTGTTGGCAATGACTAAATAAGGCACTGTTCATCCATAAGGTTAATTTTCTGCTTGGTACATTGCAACACCTCTCCAAGATATGGAGCCCCATTCCCACCTAATTGTTTGTTTTTTTCTCCTCTGTTTCTGGTAGCAGCATGTCACAATGTCTGAATTACTACCTTGAAATAGTGACTATTTCCTCAGAACATTGACTTAATATTTCAAATATTGACTAACTTCTAAAATTAATTGGTATCTCAACATAATGATGAATTTTCTCACTTTACTGACAAAATATTTTCACAAAATATTGATAACCTCTAGAACCATTGACTTTGTATCTCAAAGTAATGGCTCATTTTCTTAAAGTATTGTACTGATATCAAAATAATGACAGATTTTGAGATATGTAGTCAGTGTTTTGAGAAGAAACAGTAATTATTTTGAGATATTAAGTCAGTGTTTCAGGAAAATAAATTATTTAGAAATTTCAAGTCAAGATTTTGACACATTGCTGCCACAGAGAAGCAGGGATTTTTGGAGGGAATGGGTTTCCCAACTAAGAGGAGAGTAACTACTGATTATTATTTGAGGACTGGTTGTTTCAGCACAGTGGAGGTCATTATGTGTTAAAGCTACACATTCTAATGTTCATATTAGCTTGAGTCACATGGGTCCTCATAAATGCTCCCTGACATTGCAGTGTGTGGTGCAGACAGATAATGGTATCACGTTGTGAGGAACATGGGCCAGCTTCAAGGGCAAGCTGAACATTACTGTATGAGTAGTAGTGGGGACTACAGGTGATGGTTTACTGCATTTAGAAACTAGAAATGAAGGAATGAATGCAAACACTGCATACAAGCGTGAAAACATGCCAAGTTTCACTCAAGCTTAACATGCATTAACAAATCTTTGTAGGCCTGGCACAGTGTTCTTCTGTGTGGAGGAACATCACATGACATGATGTACAGCATGTTAGTTACAAATGCATCATCATAGCCTCTGTACCTTTATGCTCATCATAACAGCATGTAAAAATATTTTGGGACCATCCAGTGCTTTGCTGCAAAGAAGCACTACTGTAAATTAAGATATTATATTAATAAGATCTTAAATTACTCATTCACTTTGTTGGCACACAAAAGTGCAATGCTGTAGCCACACTAACAATTCATTATTTAGATGATTTGAAATTACCAACCTGTTTAATGAAAAGCTCTTTGAATTTCCTTTGAAACTCAGGAATCCATTCTTATCTGATATTGCTATTCAGGGTATTTTGGCTGTTAAGTTTCCCTCACCACAGTGTTTTACTTCACAGGATGGTAATTTAGCAACCCTGCTTCAAATGCCAGGTCAGTTCTAGTTGCTTAAAACAGTCAAGTGGTCACATGCTAGCATGCTGGGTTCACTCAGCATTCATAAGTTCTACCAACCAGAGCCAAGTGCATGTCACAAAAGTCAGAGTCTCTCAGAATGAGATTAAACGTACAGATCCCACTGCCCTTTTTAAAACATATGTTTACATAGCATTATATAAATAACTTAAGTCACGCCTGTGCACTTCCACTAGGACTGAGAGGAGACAGTTTCTGAAACTCATCATTTTCAACTGCCTGCTTCTTTGTCATGTCCAACATGGTCTCCTTCTGCGTCTCTTTCTGTCCTTCCAGTGAGCAGTTGGACACTGCGTTAGCCACTGGCAGAACTTTCCTCAGCAGGATCTCCCTCAGGAGAAGGTAAACCCAAGGTCCAGAATTTGATTGAGAGAGGCCAGACGTATGGCTGTCAGAAAGAAGTTACAGTCCATCTGTAAGTCCTGATCTGGACAAGAGAGAAGCAGACGATTGCTTGCACTGATCAGAAGACGTATGGGTGGAGATCATCTTCAACATTAGTATCTGTAATTCATAGACAGACAAAATACATGACCAATTAATAGGACAGATTTTTAAAAAATCGATCTGGAATAGAGTATAGCTTATCAGGTCAAGCCATAACAGAGGAATTGAACTTTTTGTTTTTAAATTTAAAAGTGTGTTTATAATCTAAAAATGAGTTAGCAAGTTGTAATAAATGTGTTATCAATCAATCTTTTTTTGAATCACAAAAATTGTCTCCATCACAAAACCCCCACAAATCATCTATCTATTTTTCTATCTATCTATCTATCTATCTATCTATCTATCTATCTATCTATCTATCTATCTATCTATCTATCTATCTATCTATCTATGTGTATGTGTAGAGAGAGATTAAGATATATTTCAGTGTTCTATGTTGTGCAGAACAGCAGGCAAATTATTAATGCTGATGATGAAACTCAGAAATAAAGGTACTGTACAGGAATATTTTAATCCTATGCACTGACCATAAATGAGTTTTAAAGGTACGCTACATTCTTTTTTCTCAGGGGAAAGGGGCACATTTACTGCCTAACTTTTTGAATAGGAAAATTAAATTAAAGGCCTGGAATCAAGACAAGGGCGGCATGGTGGTGCGGTGGGTAGCGCTGTCGCCTCACAGCAAGAAGGGCCAGGGTTTGATTCCCCGGCTGGGTGACCAGAGTCCTCTCTGTGTGGAGTTAACATGTTCTCCCTGTGTCTGCATGGGTTTCCTCCCACAGTCCAAAGTGTGATTGTGTATGTCTGTCTGCCATGCGATGGGCTGGTGACCTGACCAGAGTGTATCCTGCCTTCCTCCCGATGACCACTGGGACTCTTAGGGAGGAGCGGCTTAGAAAGTGTGTGTGTGTGTGTGGTGTGTGGAATCAAGACAGACTGTAAAATTATGGAGTCAATTACAAAAAAATAGTTACATTTTTTTCTACATTTGATACCAAATGGCAGGCAAAGTGGTACCAAAATGGTACCCTAACTAAAGGTACTGAAGGATGTTCTGGTACTGAAATGTCAAATGGTAAAGGTTTTGAACATTTTGAAAATGTAGTGATGGCCGAATCCTGAATACACTGTCCTAAATGTATTGAGTAGGATATTGCTTTACAATAAATAAAAAAAGTAAAATATTCTGCAAATGGAAAAATATATATAATATTGTTGTTGTTATTTAACTCTCACGGTTCCTCGCTGTAACTGGTTGGCCGTTTTCTTCATGTAATTCTCTGTTAAGGTGGTTCATGAAAAATGTCCTTATTTTAATGAACTAGGCCATCCTAATGATCACAATCCCAAATCTGGAAAGAGATGTGATTTTCAGTTACATACTTGCCACGAAACACTATGCACAATTACAGTACAACAATGATGCTAAGCTTATTACTCATGAATATAACCCTGATTAGCTGAGTAACACTGAGGTTAATAACGGTCTCATCAGACTGTTGTATCAGTCTACTCAGGCTTTAACAGGAACATCAGTTTTTTGTTAAGAAGCAGACTATGTTTTTAGGGTATCCCCTTGCCTTGCACTGATTTTAAAATAGTTCATAAACAAGCATCAGTATTGTGGCAAGCATTAGCTTTTGTCATAAACAAGGGAACCAATCCAACCAGAGGTCATGTATCAGCCTTAAAGGAAGTAACAAAAATAGCTAGTTCAAGTCTAAGGAATAAAGTTAAAAAAGAATTATGTAAATCAATCATGCAAAAAATTTCACAAACCATAATGTCATACATGGACCTCAGGAAGAGAAGATGATACAAGAATATTGCAGGAAATGGCTTCTTTAAAGTTCTACTAGCTAATAGTTTTCTATCATTATGCTGCCTCTTTAAATTTCTCTCACACAAACTCCAGTTATCTGCTCAAATGAATGCAGCACATTTCTTGTCTGACGCTTTTGAAGCCTGATGCTGCATCAAAGGCTTCAGAGAAGACATGAACTATTGGCCTCATAGTGCCGTAAAGTACCTGAACACACTCTGAAGAGAATACTAATAATTTTACTCTGCCATATTACAGTAGAGGGAACAAAGGAGGCCTGCCATCCTACTTTGTGCTAAAGTCACAGGATTGAAAGTAAGTGAAGGTAAAATAAAGAGACTACAATCATCATCAAAAGTGAAAAAACTACCAAACCAAAGACCAAAATGTGTGATGGTCAATGTTAAGGCTGTAGGACTGTTTTATACTAAATATAGTCTACATACACAAACTAATATGTTTTTATAAAAAGGTTTTCAAGGATTTGACAAGACTAAGTAACCTGGAGATTTAAATGTCCCTGGAGATTTAAAATCAACCTGTTAGGCTATATGAAAGCAACATGATGTTTAACAGATGCTTGAAAACGTGGTCTGATAAGCTGATGTCTGGGTTGCAGTGTGGTGAAACAACATCAATCATGTCGACGCAATGGCAAACAAGGAAACCAGATGAAAAGGAGTGTTGAGGTTTTTCCACCAGTATTCTGACAAACCCCACCCTCTGTGCTGGGATTAGTTATTGGCCGACTACTAATGACTATGAACCACTAGCCAATCACAGCGCAGGAAATAGGACTAGATGCCAGTCCTGTTGTAGCTTGCAGGAATAGAGGTAGGGAAAAAGCATGGGAAGTGGATCAGTAGCACAAAACAAAAGCCTTAACAACCACCGTTAGATCAGAAGGCAATAAAGGTACAAGGGTTATTGACAGTTAGTAATAAATGAATGTAAACTCTGAACCCCCGGACCGGATGATGGCATTTATCATGAAGACAGTGCTAATAAATTCAAGTTAGTCTTCAACCCTCAGTTGATTTTCTGCTATGAAATGTGAAAACTGACCTGTTTTTCTTCAAGAATGGTTCAGCGTCATAATGCAAATTTTACAATGAAGCTAGTGGCCCTGCTTTAAAAACAACAATAAAAATAAATAAAATAAATTATAAAACGGGACAGAGCTGCTCTAAGGTGGTTTACGATGATCTGTTGCTGGTTACCTGTCACCCAGCATGGGTATACTGGTAAACCAGCACACCAGCATCCAAAACCAATATATACTGAGTTTGGTGTGTTTTTCTTGCAGGGAGCAAAAAAAAAAAAAACTTGACTAAACAAAACAGTGTCCTCATCTACTTAAGCTGTAAGCCCTCACAGCCCTCTGTGCTGAAAAAATACTGTTACATTCATTAGGATTAAAACCAGGTGCTTTTACTTCAGGAATTAATGGTTAAGATTAGAGACCACTAGTTTCATGTGGAACACCTTCAGAAAACCATCAATTACATGTAGAATCATTTACAAATCACCTGTTAAGCCATTAAGATATCAAACAATCAAGAAAGGCCAAAACACATTAGTAAAGCACCAGGAACCAGCAGAAACATTTAATGTTTTTAGATTTCTTTTTTCAGTAGGCAAGCCAAATTTTGAGATTAAGGCAGGAATTCCACTGACTTTTCTAAATTTGGACACAGTTCAACCATTGAGCTGTAAATAAAGCCAGTCCATTTGTTTTGATGTGAGATTATTCATTGTAGAGAAACTTATTGACTAAAATATCTTTACACTGGTGGTGATGGGAGCCAGGGCTCACAGTGGCAACAGTGCAAATAGTTTTATTTTGTTTGCTATCCAAAATTTACAGAGGCCTACATGAGGTTTCATTTGTAAAGTTGAATGTGGTCAAACAGCGTTAAATCTGATGTTTTGTTTGAGGACTACTTTTCCTGACAATACCTTTTATTTATTTCTCCTCCCTGCATTCGTTTTACAAATATGCTTTAGGCCACAACCTTATCACTAAACCTTATCACATTCAGTGGCAATCTTGTTACAGCTGCGCCATGTGAGATCTTTCTTACCTACTGCTATAAGGCTCTACAACAATTCTCCTTACTGCAAAGACGGTACTGATCTCCTGCTGTCTGAATTGTGCTGAACCACATCACTGTATCTCTTCTTCAATTAATACACACTGTGCAATACATCACAATTAATGTAATGACACTTTTCATTATGCACTTTACACTACAATATTGATGCAACTCAGTTATGTCTATAATATGTGCTGTTAGACTACCTCATACCACATACTTTTATACTTTATTTCTCTTGTACTTTAACTTATGTCTAGATTTATTTCTATTTTGTATTTTTCTGCATAGTATATGTAAGTTTATGTGTAATTCTATGTCTTGCTACTGAAACACTGCAATTTCCCTCTGGTATCAGTAAAGATCCATCCATCCATCCATCCATCTATCCATCCATCCAAAATGTCTGAGGCATTCAGGCAGCATATTTGTACCATTTCACATTAAAGCTTCCTAGGAGGTAGGTCTGCCCAGAGTTGGATTGTGGGATGTATGATTAGAGCTGGGCAATATGACAATATATATATCGTTATCGTGGCAAATTATGTCACAATATGATATAATATGCTTTTCTGAACGTATTGTGAAAATCATTAGCAGCCTACCTATAGAACACTGACCAACTGCATGCATCATTATAAGTAGAGCAAACAGCCCTGTTTAACAGGATTTAGTGCAAAATATTGAATAAAAATGATTGCGTTCACAGTTTTTGATCATTTTAAATGTAGCACTACAATTTTTTTTCTCTGGTCCAACTGATCAGACGTCTGAAAATATATCGTGACATATTATGTATTGTGAAAATTTCTTTAAGTAATGTAATTTTATATTTTGCCATATCACTCACCTCTATTGGTCAGAAAGCTACCCTAATCCACCACTCCCTCAGCAAATGAGAGAACAAATATATGGTAACAGTATAGGGTATGTGGGACAAATTTGTACTCTAAAGTAGTCTAATAAACTCAGTTTTTCTACAATTTGGCATTTCATGTCAAACAACTCTGAATTACTTTGTTTACATTGTAATGATTCCCTTGTTCAGACATTCTGAAAAATCAGTGGAGCCTTTAAGAATGTCATGCTGCCTCTACATCCATTTGAAGATGTGGATTCAGTAAATACTCCACCGTTGGACTCACACAAACAGACTAGAGCCTAAAACGGGCCTTAAATGGATGCTTACATGTTTTCAGTGACAAAGATATGGCTTAGAATAATAAACCATAAAATTTCACACAAAGTGTACCTAGAAAGCTCAATGCAAGAAGGATGAAGGGATAGAACAGCTTCATTTCTCAGGATGTATCGTTCACTCATATGGCCTTTGTGGCCCTTTTACACACTTATAAATGATGGTTCTTCAACGGTTCTTCAGATTGATGGATAACATGCTGTAAATGATTCTATATAGAGCTTTTTGAAAAGGGTTCTTCTGTTGTAACAAGCCAGACACTGTAACAATATAAGAAACCCTTCTCAAAAAAGCTCTATATAGAACCATCTACAGCACATCATCCATCAATCTGAAGAACCATTTCATGATGCAAAACAACCCTTTAATCATTGAAAGGGTTCTTTGAATGTTCATGGTTCTATATAGGACCATATCCTTTACTAAAGAACCTTTGAAGAACCACCAATTTAGGTGTGTACACGCTGTAGTCAGCAAGCTGAGGTGACATGAATCTCAGTAGTACTATTAAGTAATTATGGAGGCATATTTTACAACTTTGAAACCAGCCAGGCCCTACCTGTTGATTTAAAGGCATGAAATTAGTTACCGGCCAACTCAGCCAAAAAGATCCGAGGCCAGATTTTACACCCAACCAGCTTTAAACTGATCCAGAATCCTGAACACATAACTGATCTCTGTGGTGCTGAATAACAGTAAGATCTGTAAGAGTTGGAACAGATGTACACACCAGTAAAGGGGACCAGCAGATAAGCAGGACGCACATGATCCCCAGCAGCTGAATGACCGTCTCCCGTGGTCAGGTCTCTCCCACTGTTTGGATGACTGCGACGCGCTGGGTTTGGCTTTGCACCGCGCAACCAGCGCGTGGATGGTGACCACGTTGCAGAAGAAAGTGACGAGCAGCGAGAACGTGCCCAAGGCGGCGAACGTAGTGGCGAAAAACGTGTTGCCCAAATCTCTGTCCCCCGTGCTGATGAAGCACCAGGTGCCCGGCCACTGCAGGGTGTACTCTCCCACACCGGCGTATGGGCAGCAGTGCGAAAAGCAGGACCAGGCACCAGACGGTGACGAGCACTTGCTTGGTCACGTTGGTTCTCATGTTGTTTGAGTACCAGTGAGGAGCCGTGATGGCCAAGGCCCTTTCGATCGCCATCGCGCTGGCCATGAAGAGAGAGCAGAGGCCGAAAGTGGTCATGCAGACTCCGAAGAAGGCGCACAAAGTTCGCGACGGGTCACCCGATCCCACTGCAGCTCCACTCTGTACACGGAGATGACTATGGGACTGGTCAGCAACTTGCCCAAAAAGATCGGTCAGCGCCAAAGAACCGACGCAGAGCAGGAACGACTGCTTCCTTTTGTTTTCCTTTTTCCTGTACGAGCTATAAACCCAGTATGATGGCGAGGGAATTGCCCACCATCCCCGTCAGCATCATGGTTATGGGGAAGGCGACGGACACCGATCCACAGCCGGCGCTGCTGTTGGTTCTGCCGTCGCGCGCAGCTTTAGAGACGTTCGACTCCCACATGGCTTCGGTCGAAATGTTGGGAGGGAAAGCGGGTTTACACCTCGAGGTCATCCTTTCTCGGGGTTCATGGCTCGGGCTGGAGCTGAAGCTGGCCGGAGTTTGGAGCGCGTCTCCAGACTCCAGGCTGTGGTGCTGCGCTTTAGGACGCTGCGCGCAGAGGCGGGACTCCAGCACGGACCTGTTCGCCGCTCTGCTGCGCGCTCCAATAAAAGCGCACTTCAAACACAATTAAACAGCAGAACACACGACGCAAGACACGGCTGGAGTGTTTTGACGTCCTCATTTCCTAAAGGGAAACTAACCATTTCCAGAAACCAGGCGTCAAAATGACAATGTTTCTGCACACAGGCACTCCCAGCCCTGCTTAACCGCCAGGACGGGTTCAACATTTCGCTCTATTCCAACACACTTGGCTGTGGTCGAGCTCGGTCAGAGCAAACATGTGAACGGGCTTAAGTTCTCTACAACAGGCTGGGATGGGAAACATCAGCCGCATTACTGCCCGCACACACACACACACACACACACACATTTCTGCTCAGTCATGAATAGAAATTTCCAAAAATTGCCAAAACCTTGTGACCTGAGCGTTTTATCCCCGCCCCTCAGTCCTGTACTCCACCTTCGCTGCAGTCCTTGCATCCGAGACACATCAGCCGTTTGGGCTCGATCAGAAAAACAGTTTTGTGCAGTCCAAGTAGACTACAGGGCAGTTTATGGGAAAAGAGCATCTTTATTCCCAGTCATTCAGCCAACTCATAAACCACAACTTGAAGGGATATATCACGGAAAACAAAACTACTCCGTCTGTTGTCGGAATAAAACCCCGTATCTCCAAAATGGTAACTTTACAGAAAAAGGAAAAACTTAAGTTTACTTTAAATGTAATCATTTTCATGAAGAAGTGTCTGCGGGTGGTATTCACACACAAATGACGACAGGCGTTTTCAAATCTTCGTATTGCACGAGGTTTTGTATTGACACCCTCGTACCTTTGGTGTACTATATTCTGTGGGGTTAGAAAAACATCGGTGTATGGAAGCAAAGCTGAAATGTAGTTTTGAATTTCTTTTGTGATGTAACAAAAACATGAACATCCATCCACCTATTCAGCCTATTGCAATTTAGCCCCTCCCATTCACCCTGAAGTTAAGCGGTTTCAGCCTAGACTGCTGCTTGAATGAAGTACAGCACATGCACTATTCAAGACAGCCTGCTCAATTCTAAGGGGAAACGGATGTAAAAAATGAATTTTGACTTCTACGTTCATAAAACCACACGGACCGGATACAGAAATTACAAAGATATATAGGCTACTGGTCCTTTAATAAGTGTTACGAGCTCTCTGGAAAAAAAAAAGCCTCCACGAACATCAAACCCAGGCCTGCGTACAGCGTGCTAAGTGCCACCTAGAGCTCAAAACAATGCACTGCTCTCAGAACACTTCAAAATCTTACTTACACATGGACTAGAACAATTTCCAACCATCCATAAAAGAATCACACATAACTACACACAATCACAGGTTTGAGACATAACCTGTCCTGTAAAAGGCTATGGCTTACCCGTTAAGAGGTTTTAAACCTCTTTAGCCTACACAGTGCAAACCCACCAGATCTACCACACTGACCTACAGCACAAAAGAAATATGCCATACAAAATGGGTTAGATTAACAGATTTTATTCATGTTGATCACATTGCCATTGAGTTCCAATTAATGGTGTACAATTTTCACTTCCTACAAATGCTGCCTGAAGGGAAAAGAAACCCTAGGTTTTCAGGTTACTTTTTACAGATGAATTATGTAGTCCACATCAGCAGTTGCAAATTGATCACTGCTTTTCAAACTGCTTCAGACTGTCTTTGCACAGAAACAGAACACTTAAAGAAGAACTAAAAAAATTCCCATATAATTATAGCAATTTGGCCAAGACATTTTTCAACAAAAAGAAAAATATACTTACCTTTACCACACAATTAGATGAAGAAAAAAAAAAAGTCTATCTGCTACCCTCCAAGATGTCACAGACCCGAGTCAGTAACGTAATTTATCACTTAAGGCTGTCTTAACTAACCAGACATGGGATTTGTAAAAGCAGCATCTAAATATTGCAAGTGAATGTTTAGCTAATGAACATAATTCTCATAACCTATATTTTTGAAAAGCAGTCAATGTGATGAATTTCAAAAATATGAACCAATAAATGTGCTATTATTCTCTGTAAAACCACTGAGACGGTATTGTTGAAGGGTTCAGCTAGCCTATAAATGGTAAGAAAGGCAGATTACGGTTACTTGAATTTATGACGAGAAACGTTGAGTACTGCAACATTAATACTTGAAATAGCACAGTTTGTGATTTCTCCAAACACAACATGCAGTTATAGAAAGACTTTTCCCCCTGTGTTTTGAAGACAGTTTCATTAGTAAAATCACTTCTTTCGTGAGCTTGAGCCAGAGTGAGAAGATCCTGATGAGCCACGGCCGCCTACAGAGACATAGGGAAGGGGGGGGGGGGGGAGAAGACCATAGCCTATTTAACTATGTGAATCACCAGCTTCTGAAACAAGTCATGTTAGGTTAAAAATCAAAGTTTGTACAGTGACTCTGTCATACACCAACTGCTCAAGCTGTTCCATAGACTTCTGACATTATCATTCATTTCTGATACAATACAAAAAATAAAAATGACAGGAGTAGACCATTGTTTTTTTTACACCACAGAAACCCAAACCTTTCTGACGACTGTGATCGAGAACGTCTTTTTTTGCGGCCACCAGAGGAGGACCTGGAGCGACTCCTCTTCTGACCTCTCTCCGGGGATGGTGAAGACGTGTGAGACCGTTTTCTTGAAGAAGCTGAGCCTTTCCCAGAGCGGGAGCTGGATCTTTTAAAGGGGATATATAGTAGGCACTCTCATCAGTTATACAAATACAACTGAATTATTCAACAGCTACATAGGACAGGTACTGTTTTCAGAAAAACATCTTCATAGAAACAGCTTCACCCTGACTGTGGGTTGTTTTAATATGTAATGCCACTGTAACACCACAGAACATTTTAGATACAATTTACCAGAGTGTAGAAACACTGCCAACCACTGAATGTATCTAAGAAGTATTTTCTGACTTTCTACACATAAACCACAACTGTTCAGCATGACACATGACAAGAATCTAAAGAAAGTTCTTATGCAAAGACTAATATTTCTAAGCTTTCTTGCAGCCCATTAAATCAGTTTCTGCTGAGGCCAGAGTGGTTACTGCAACCACTTTCAGTTCACATACACTCTTTCCCTTGGAGAGTGCATGTCACCTCATTCACCTTGAGCGAGACCTCGAGCGAGACCTCGAGCGAGAGCGTGATCTGGAACCAGATGAGCTCCTGGACCGGGATCTGCAAAACAAAGCAACACATTTCCAATTTCCCCCACAACATGAAAGAGTACTGATACATGGTTAACCACTTGTACAGGCCCAATCAGTCTATACTAGGACAGACCAATACTCTCCTCTCTCTATAAAGAATGCATTTGAAGAAGATATTAACTTTTCTGTGAACCTAATAGCTAGTTCCCAGAAAGGCCTAAGCCCAGACTATACAGTGTTTTAATGGCACTGGAATTTAGGTTTACTACATGTCCAAGAAACCAGAAACTAAGCATGTTATGGGAAGACGTTATGTCTTAGTATTAGTCGGTCCAATGCTTGCTTTTATGTGGTTTTTATTGAAGCGCTTTGATATTGTTTTTGTTTATACAGAGTATTCAAGAACATTGGTATCATGACAAAGTTCCTGCTTTCTAGTGACAATTCATTAAGCAGGCATATGCGACCCAAACTGGTATTTGACATTTAAATGACCAAAATAATAGTGCTTGTTTCATTATTTACTAAAAAAAAGCCCAGTTCAGAGGAACGACTGTCATTATGTGCTGCAATTAAGATCTGGGAAATGCCTTCTGTAATTAAGTGCGGACTTTCTCAAAGGTTTTCCTACAACCAGATTATCAAAACTGAAGTTCATATGTATGTCTGTGACATCACTGTAATTTTCAAACCACTCAAAATTTGATCCATCACCAAATGTTATTCAGTTCAATAAAGGCTCATTCTTCTTGGAAACACTCTAAGGAAAAATCTGTTATCTTTTCAACCTGTTTCAGTTAAGAGAGTCCAGGTCATTAGTATAATTTTCTTTCAGAGAGCTGTTCCAGCCCACTTGTTGCTTGTTGTTAATGCTCACATCACATACACACAAAAAAATCTTGATAAGACAGTGCCTTGTGCTTTCATGTCAGAATCAAACAAACTAGCACAAATAGCAAGTGGAGTACAATATTTATAAAGAAAAAAAGCAATAAAGAAAACATAAAATGTGACAAACATTATGATGAACAAATTTGAATGAAGATTTGAGCTGATACTGACATTTTGTCTGGCGTTACCCTTGACCTGTACCCGTTTACCTGGACCTGGACCGTGAACTTGAACTGGAGGAACGAGAGGAAGACCGAGAAGAGCCCGAGCCACTCCCTTTCTTCTCAGATGGCTTCCAGTCATCAGCATCCAGATCATATTTGGACAAATCTGCTTCATCTTCGTCATCATCATCGTCCTAAAGAGATTTAAGAAGGTTCAATGATGAGCCACGTAAAAGATACAAAAATTTATTTTAGATCTATTGCAAGTAGAACAAATGTGATTAAAATGTCTCATCAATAATCTTACATCGAGTTTATACTTTGAAAGATCTCCATCTTCTTCTTCATCTTCGTCATCGTCATCTTTTTCAGGTTCTGCTTTCTTCTCATCCTCTTTCTTATTCTTCCCACGATATTTCTTCTTTATACGACCAAACTGTAAGAATAATGTGATGATTACCGACAGCGCAATGTACATGAGTTACCACAGTAATAAATGCAATGTGCACTTATACATGTAAATTGTGTTGAGGGTACCAAGACAAAT
Organism: Pygocentrus nattereri; assembly: GCF_015220715.1. Taxonomy (NCBI): domain Eukaryota; kingdom Metazoa; phylum Chordata; class Actinopteri; order Characiformes; family Serrasalmidae; genus Pygocentrus; species Pygocentrus nattereri. The sequence goes on from NC_051236.1 coordinate 20,431,057, forward strand.
TCATAATACGTGCTAATGTATAAGCAAAAATAGAAAGTAATTCTGATTTCCTGGGGATGCAAACCACATAGCAGTAAAAGATTTTAGCTGTGAGCTTGCATACCACATTTTTCCCCCTGTAATTTTGGTGTATTACAAACCTAACACGTTACTAAATCTCAGTGCCACCATGAAAGGAGATCTATCCTGCTAATGATAGATGACTTCTGTAGATGAACGAACATAAGCATTAGGCTCTCTACTAATGCTCTACACAGGTAAAACCGCCAAGAACTTGTTAGTCACAGGACAGTTCTGGAAAACATCCCATTTTCCACATTACGGCCAACTGGTGTTTGACAGGTCTGGGATCAACTTAACATACCAACAGCAAAGCTTTGACAGCAGCATTAGTTGACAGACTTGTGTGAGCGTTTTGGGGAATTTGAATCAGTACAAAAATAGCAAAATCCAAATAAGACCCAAATAAGCCAGCTGAGGATACACAGCATCCCACTTTAAGTATAGCTAAAACTGCCTTCATAACAAAATATCTGGCCTCATTCTCATAATACTACAATGGTGTAGAAAAGGCAGCAGTGCAAGAACTCACCTCATCATATTCTCCATCAGACTCTTCGCGCTCATTGTAAACCAAGTCCTCTCTCTCATTGAAGCCTCCACCATATCCTGTTAAAGAAAACAAAAACAAGGAAGAGTTGTTAAGCTTGTCATATCAAGAGAAAAGTCATTCATGCAATTATACACCACCTGCATTACTTAAAACAGTCTCCATAAGGTCTTTAACCAAAAAAGTTCAAATTCAATTGTCCTTCAGTCAATGAAATACCTGTTCTTTCCTCAAGTTTGGCATATTTGGGAGTGTTGCACATGTTGCACTCTGATCTTCTGGCCCAGTTTACATTGCCACAGCTACAAACACAAACATGGAACAGCATTTTTAATTAAATATTGATGCATTCTACAAAACCCAAATCCACAAATGTACTTGCTTACTTACAAGAGTATAAACTATATTGCCAAAAGTATTCGCTTGTCTTCCTTCTCATGCATATGAACTTAAGTTATGTACCATTCTTAATCCATAGGGTTTAATATGATGTTGGCCCATCTTTTGCAGCTATAACAGCGTCAACTCTTCTGGGAAGGCTTTCCATAAGATTTAGGATTGGGTTTATGGGAATTTTTGACAATTCTTCCAGACGCGCATTTGTCAGGTCAAACACTGATGCTGGATGAGAAGACCTGGCTCGCAGTCTCCACTCTAATTCAAAACACCAAAAGGTGTTCTATCGGGTTGAGGTCAGGACTCTGTGCAGGCCAGTTAAGTTCTTCCACAAAAACTCGCTCATCCATGTCTTTATAGACCTTGCTTTGTGCACTGGTGCGCAGTCAGTTGGAACAAGGGCCATCCCCAAACTGTTCCCACAAAGTTGGGAGCATGAAATTGTCCAAAATCTCTTTGTCCTGCTGAAGCATTAAGAGCTACTTTCACTGAACTAAGGGGCCGGGCTCAACTCCTGAAAAACAACCCCATATCATAATCCTCCCCCCTCCACTGGACTTTACACTTGGCACAATGCAGTCAGTCAAGTACCGTTCTCCTGGCAAAGCACCAAACCCAGAGTCATCCATCAGATTGCCAGACGGAGAAGCGTGATTAGTCAAAGAACACATCTCAACTGCTCTAGAGTCCAGTGGAGGCACTTTACTTCACTGCATTTGATGCGTTGCATTATGCTTGGTGATGTAAGGCTTGGATGCAGCTGCTGTGGAAACCCATTCCATAAAGCTCTCTATGCTGTCTTGAGCTAATCGGAAGGCCACCAAGTTTTGGAGGTCTGTAGTGATTGACTCTGCAGAAAGTTGGTGACCTCTGCGCACTAGCATCTACTGACCCCACTCTGTCATTTTACATGCCTATCACTTCGTGGCTGAGTTGCTGACATTCTCAATCGCTTCCACCTTTGTTATAATACCACAGTTGGCTGTGGAATATTTAGTAGTGAGGAAACTTCACGACTGGACTTATTACACAGGTGGCGTCCTATCACGGTATCATGCTGGAATTCATGGGGCTCCTGAGAGCGAACCCATTCTTTTCACAAATGTTTTGAAGAAGCAGTGTGAATGCCTAGGTGCTTGGTTTTATACACCTGTCGTCATGGAAGCGACAAACACCTGAATTCAATCATTTGGATGTGTGAGTGAATACTTTTGGAAATATAGTGTATCTGGTACTGGAAACAAAACCAGTGTCTTATTCACCCTTTGCAAACCTTGCAGTTTTTTTGGGGTGAAATTAATGAAAAAAAAAATTGTGAAATGAGCAAAAGACAGCTTTTAATGTGTAGGTACATATGTGTCAGGATCTTGCGAAAGACTCTACAGAGTACTATTTTTAAGGCTGTACTTTTTGTCAAGATTTGATATCAATTTATTCCTTTAGGAATACTTACGTTTTGCACTGCCAGTCGTTTGCACTAAAGAGTCCCCTGCTCTTTTCAGCCAGGGTCTTCCCAATCTCTGTCCCACCAGCCTTCATCAGCTTTGCCTCTGTAGTTTTCTCTGTTGAAAAACACAACACATACATATACAGTCAAGCTTTCAGATTAAGCAATTGACATTTTAACTGACTATATATCAATATAAGCATGCCAACAGTACAGCTACCAGTTTCCCAAAAGCATTTTAGTGTTAAGATCATCTGAACTGGCAGAGAGTATTCAGTCTGATGCTCAATCTATTATTTAAGATTTATCTTTGCGCCAAGTTGCTTTTGGGAAACCCAGCCAGATGTATAATGACATGTACTACTCTACTACACATACAACAAAATGAATTAACCACATTCTGGAAAACTGCAGACCAAATGAGAATGAGGCCACAAACTTTTTTAACATCAAAATATATATGCATCTTTTACCCCGTCCACATCGGTTACAACTTGTTCTTCTGGCAAAGTTCACATTTCCACACCTTTGGGGGGGGAGGAAGAGAAAAAACAAAAGCTCAAAAATAGAAAGCAAAGTAAAGCACTGCTTCGCAACAAACTACAGTTTCTGTATTTAACTGAATTATTTCAATACCTCAGGACTTTTTCCAGATTACAAATATTTTAGAAATACATTACAATGAAAAGCTTTTTTATTTGGACATTATACATCCTGAGACACTATTTAGGCAGTATTTTTTTCCACTTACAGCCTGGCATTACACTAAAATCCAATGTAGAGCATCAAAAACATTACAAAAACTGAATCACACTTGCAAAACGCAGATTAAATTGGTTGATTTATTTATATATATTTTAAAACACTAAAAGGCTGGACATCAGCATGTTCCATGCTCTGGAACAAGAGCCCCTTGACTCAACCTGCTTTCCACGTTATTTCGTACTACACTCCACTCTGATCTCTGTGCACTTCTACTTTGGCTCTCAACGAAGGCGGTCGCACTTTCTCCCTCTCTGTTATCTCTGCTGCTTTGCTTCTGTGTCTCCGCACTGTTCTTCAAACCTAAAAATGGATTTGATCAAATGGTCTCTCAACGCAACTGACACCATCTTCTCGATGAGAAGTCCTGGTTCGGGGAACCAACCTGTCCTGCCGGAATGTTTGCAGCTGGCTACACGATGGATGCATGGGAGAGGTGGCGTGTCGTGTGCCTGGTGGCTCTCTCCGTGGAGGATATTGAGGACGTCTCACCTATTCGGAACCATGATCACAGGTGTTTTGCTGATTGGATTAGGCATTACCCTGGTGTACCGAGAAATTTCGCAGAATGGAGGCAGCTGTCCACGGTCCTTTGAAGCTGCCCGACATGATTGAAGTGGTGGGCAGAGCTGTCAACTCTCAGACTTTGACTGTTAAGTCATACCTGGATATCATTGTGGAGAAGTTAGCGGCTTTGCAAAGGAAAATGGATCGTTGGAGTGACCATAATGAACTTGGTGAGCTACCGTTAAAAAATACGGCTACTTGCTCTAAGCCTGCAACCCTTTCTTATCTGCTTTCGGCTCCCCGTATCAGCATGGCCTTGCCTTGGCTGGTACATTACATCTCCCCCAGAGGATCACTGCTTCGAGATGCTCTTCATCCCCTCCCTCACTTCCCTGGATTCCTGCTGATTGTTGACTCTGCCTGGACCCGATCAAGGTTGTCTCCATGGCAATTTTGCTGCGTTATCGCCATACCACCCTGTGAACTGAGATACCTGGACTGGGATGCCGAAGTAGGGCGTTTCTCTGTAGATTCCATGATTCCTGTCTTCCTCTCCTGTCTCCCCCCCTTGTCATATTGTATGTGCTCGGAACGGGTTGATCAAAATTTCCGCTGGTTACTCTGGTGACTATGTGACAAATAAAGGCTTCATTCTCACTGATTAAGCATCAACTCTATTCTTCTCTGGTTTGTCTGTCATTAAGATAAAGTGATGAGATGTGTGTTGAATTAGGCTTATATGTAACACGGTGCTACACATTTAACCCACTAATATAAAGTCTGTGGACCTAAACAGAATGGTCTAAACCCTGAGGCGAGGTCAGTGCACGCTTCTCTACACGACACACAAAATGAAGTCACTAACGATGACACACACCTTACTTGTGCAGGGTATATCATCGCTGTGACAGCAGTTGGCTTACAAGCCGCATTGTGCTCAGGATATGTTCACTCAAAATGCTGCAGAATGTACCATTTTACACGACACTCAACTTTTAATGAATTCCCCCATCAGACTTTCCAGGCTTGCCCGAAATCCCTGACACTACTTCCTCGTGTTTCACCTTCTGAACACTCCACTTTTAAAACGTGCGCTAGTGTCTTAATAACTCAGTACCGCAATCATGTTTTCCCTGATTTCACAACTCGGTACAAAAGGTTTCCCCAAGACAAAGTTGGCAGTGTGTGTGTGTGTGTGTGGAGCAGCTTAGCGTTAGCTAACATCAGCTTTGTGTGGTGAATGCCAGCACACGTTAGCCAGTTAGCTACATAGCTAACGTTAGCTAGTGAGTTAGCTACTCGGCTAGAGGTCCCGAACACGAACGCGACAGCCTTGCCGGCGGCAGTCTGCGCTTCAACAAGCTAATAAAATTAAGTTTAAGAAGCTGCAGTACAGCTCTTAAGTCATCAAACAGCAGCAGGTAACTCGGGAGCCACAGGCTATTGTCTGGGAGACGCTGCAGGCCATGGCAGGTACACCGTGAGCTAACGTTAGCATGCTAAGCTACGGCAGCTAGCTAATACATCCTAACCTGTGCCGAACTCGTAATCAGAGCCTCGGCGTTTAACGTACACACAAACACCAGCTGAGGATTAATGCTCTACCAAATCGAAATAAACGATTTACTTACTTTTATCGGGACAAATCCAGTCTCCGTCGCTCACCCTAAAACTCTTCCCAGACATTTTTGTCTCCAGAACTGGCTGCCCATGAGGAATCCAGCGGAAAAAGGACGGCGCGAAAATATTCAGATTTCCGTCACGGCCTATTCCTCTTTCGCTCAGTTCAGATATATGCAAAATTTTATTTATTACAACAATTATTTCTAATAACGACAGATGTCGTTTGCAGATTCTGTGATCTGAGGCTTTTGTTTTTAATCCAGTCTTTTGATACAGGCACTGCATGCAGGTACTCAGTGAAAGGACCCCACAGAGGAGCGGGAGAGTTGTTTTTAGACATTGTTTTAGAAAAGAAAACATTACAAAAGAGATGGGTTCTTTAAAGCTTCTTTAGAACCACAAGTTATATAACAGTTTCATGCTTAAATGGTTCTTTGCATGGTGATATAGTTCTTCACATTGATGGCGAATGTGTGATATATAATTCTATATAGAGCACAGTCCGGTACTATAATGCCCCTAGGTGTGTGAGAGGGTGTGTGTCCATGCAGTCTTCGGGCGGAAGGCAGGAAACACCCTGGACAGGTCGTCAGTCCATCGCAGGGCAGGCAGCAGACAGACAGACAGACAGACACTCACACCTAAGGGGCAATTTAGCATCTCCAATTGGCCTCACTGCATGTCTTGGAAGGAAGGAAGGAGGAAACCCACGCAGACACAGGGAGAACCCTGGCCGCCCATATAAACATAAAATGGTTCTAAATGAGCCCAGGGGTACTGGAGAAGAGAGTCCGGCTTATAGTCGAACCTCGGATTCAGGAGGAACAGTGCGGGTTCCGTCCTGGTCGTGGAACACTGGACCAACTCTTTACCCTCTCCAGGATTCTGGAGGGTTCATGGGAGTTTGCCCAACCAGTCCACATGTGCTTTGTGGATTTGGAGAAGGCATTCGACTGTGTTCCCCGGGGTATTCTGTGGGAGGTGCTTTGGGAGTACGGGGTACATGGCTCTTTGCTACGAGCCATTCAGGCCCTGTACAAACAAAGCAGGAGTTTGGTTCGCATGGCCGGCAGTAAGTCAGACTTTTTCCCAGTGAGAGTTGGACTCCGTCAGGGCTGCCCTTTGTCACCGATTCTATTCATAATTTTTATGGATAGAATTTCTAGGCGCAGTCAGGGGATGGAGGGTGTCCGGTTTGCTGACCTCAGGGTCACATCGCTGCTGTTTGCAGATGATGTGGTCCTATTGGGGACATCAGGCCGTGAACTTCAGCTTTCACTGGATCGGTTTGCAGCCGAGTGTGAAGCGGCCGGGATGAGGATCAGTACCTCCAAATCCGAGGCCATGGTTCTCACGCGGGAAAGGGTGGAGAGCCCTCTCTGGGTCGGGGATGAGCTCTTGCCTCAAGTGGAGGAGTTCAAGTATCTCGGGGTCTTGTTCACGAGTGATGGTACAAGGGAGCGGGAGATTGACAGGCGGATTGGTGCTGGGTCAGCAGTGATGCGGGCTCTTTACTGGTCTGTTGTGGTAAAGAAAGAGCTGAGCCATAAGGCAAGGCTCTCGATTTACTGGTCGATCTACGTTCCCACCCTCACCTATGGTCATGAGCTTTGGGCAATGACCGAAAGAACGAGATCGCGAATACAAGCGGCTGAAATGAGTTTCCTCCGCAGGGTGGCTGGACTCTCCCTTAGAGATAGGGTGAGAAGTTCGGTCATCCGGGAGGGACTCGGAGTAGAGCCGCTGCTTCTTCACGTTGAGAGGAGCCAGTTGAGGTGGTTCGGGCATCTTGTTAGGATGCCTCCTGGACGCCTCCCTTGGGAGAAGTCACAGGCAAGTCCACCAGGGAGGAGACCCCGGGGAAGACCCAGGACACGCTGGCGTGACTATATCGCCCAGCTGGCCCGGGAGCGCCTCGGAATCCCTCCCAGGGAGCTAGTGGAAGTGGCTGGGGAAAGGGAGGTCTGGGCTTCATTGCTCAGGATGCTGCCCCCGCGACCCGAACCCCGGAGAAGCGGAAGACGATGGATGGATGGATGGCTAAATGAGCCTTTACTAAAGAACCCTTGAAGAACCATCTTTTTAAAGTATGTAGATTCCTTTCCAGTCACTGAGATGTGTGAGTGTGTACGTTGTCTGAGAGCAGTAGGTGTGTCAATTGTGGTGTTGGCAAATGAATCAGTACTATTTTTACATTTTTACTAATGTGTCATATTAGGTTCTTTCTTACTCTCCCTCTGCCTTTAGTTGGAGGGATGCTCTGGTCTAAAACTGACATTCATGTACTTTTGTGTAGTGCAGCATTGCATCCCTCAGGTTCATGGGTTTCACAGAATTCACAATTTTGTGTTTTCTTCTTCTATCAATCTAAGTACAGCACCCCATTAAACAAATATATTTCCCCAAAGTGATAAGGAATCCTGACTGCTAGCCACTTATGTAGTTAATAACTACAGACGTGAATATTTGATCTGACTTCCTTCTGCATTAACCAACTATTTTTCCTAGTTTCATAAAAGCAAGTGACTGTTGCTGTGATGGACAAAGTATTTATGTTTTTTCTGGCTGTAGAGCATTTTGAGTAAAAAAATTAAATGCTGTGCTGAGTTGTGTGCTTCTGCAGACAGGAGTGTGAAGAGTTTGAAAAAGTGAACTTGACACCAGTGAAGTTTTTATGGACTTTTTTTAGATCAAAAAATCAAAAATATTAGACAACACATTCAACCCACAGTATTAAATCCAACTTGGCTGTCATCTGATGTGGCTGATATAAAACATAAAGTAGTTGCAGAAGAAAGGCTGGAAAACTTTTACCCACTCCCACAGCTAGAACTAGAGAAGATTATCTCTGCAAATTGTACAACCTGCACATCTGATGCAATTCCCTCAAAATTACTCAAAGAAGTACTACCAGTTATCATAAACTCTCTTATCTATAGTAAAATTGTCCCTTAGTCTGGGCTATGTTCCCAAAGCTTTTAAACTAGCAGTTATTAAACCTCTGATCAAGAAATCAAATCTTGATGCTAGTGTATTGTCTAATTACAGGTCTGTTTCTAACCTACCATTTATATCTAAGATCTTAGAAAAAGCTGTGGCCCAACAACCTCAAGTTCATATCTACATAAGAACCACATATATGAAAAATTCCAATCTGGATTCAGGCCACATCACAGCACTGAGACGCTCTAGTTAAGATAACTAATGATCTTCTTCATGCCTCTGATCAAGGCTACATATCTCTCTTAGTGCTACTTGACCTCAGCGCAGCTTTCGATACAATAGACCAAAATATTCTCCTAGAAAGGTTAGAAAACATGGTTGGAATCACAGGGATGGCCCTATCGTGGTTCAAATCTTACTTAACGATACATTATCAGTTCGTAAAGGTAAACGATTTATCTTCCAATTATTTAAAAGTGGCTTGGATGGATGGATATTCAAAAGTAAGATTTAGAATTCTGCAAGGCTCTATTTTAGGACAATTATTATTTACATTATACATGTTGCCGTCAGGCACAGTGATAAGTAACCATGGCATTGACTTTCATTGTTACACAGACGATACTCAACTGTACATATCAGCCAAGCCTGATGACAAATACAGATTTAAGAAAATAGAGGACTGTGTAAAACACATGAAAGGCTGGATGTTGCGTAACATCCTCCGCAGAAACATTAGTACATACCTTTATTACTTCAAGGATAGACTATTGTAATGTAAATGCTGCAGCCAGGGTCCTCACTAAAACTAGAAAATTTGATAATATCAGACTATTCTATCACTTCATTGACTGCCTGTTAAATTCCATATTGATTACAAAGTTCTTTTATTGACGTATAAAGCCCTACATGGGCTTGCTCCTGAGTACCTGCACGACCTTGTTTCCTATTACAAGCCACCACAATCACTCAGATCACAGAGTGATGGCTTTTTAATAGTTCCCAGAATTCAGAAGGCTTCAGCTGGGGGAAGAGCCTTTTCTTATAGCCCCCAAATGATCTTCCAGAAAATGTTCGGGACTCAGTCGTGATTTTCAAATCTAGGCTGAAAACTCACTTGTTCAGTTTAGTTTTGGTAGTTAATGTTCCCCCTTAGATAAAGGCGGCAGATCCAGGGGTCCATGGACACAGGGAATTATAGTAAACTGAGATGCTGGTGCTGTCATCCTGCCACTCGCACGCAATCACTCAGGTTTGTGGATGGTGGAGTGGAGGGATGTCAAACTGTTTCAGAGTGCATGTCTGTGAGTCCTTCTGGTTCTCTCCTTTTAATTAAGCTGTTATAGTCAGATCTGCCGGAGTCATGGGCGTTTTTTGTAGACTTGCCAAAATGGTACAGGGGACATTCTTATAGCATATTTGTAGGATCACCAAAAAACATCCAGAGGACTATGAGGGACATTTATGGAACATCATTTAGTTGTCTCTTATGTTTTAAATTGTTTATAGGTCTACTTTTCTTGTATTGCTGTAATCTGCACTTCGATCACTGTTCCAAGCATCCTCTCCATACATTTCCTGGGGTGAATCGGCCTAAAAGACTAAAATAAAGACACAATTGTTAACATTAATTTGTGTGACGTCTGGCAATTAAACACATATAGATCTATTTTCTGTTTTTAGGTTAATTATATAGTAATATATGCTGACTTTAAATGCTGGTGTAAAGACTTATCCCATTTCTTATAAAATGGTTTTGATGATGTACACTATTCAATAAAACAGGAAAGCCCAATTATATTACAATTGACTTAATTATTCATAATTAATAAGAAAAGGCAACTGAATTTCAGCGACTAAAGGGCGTTACACAGTAAGTACAACATGAATAAACCACTTGGAAAAGCCTTAATCGCAAATCAGACAACTGATATAAAATTAATATAATCAATTAACAACTCAAGTTAACTCAATACTGATAACGGTTTTGTAGTATAGTGCAACAGTCTTAAACCCTGGTCCTAGAGAGCTACTTTTCTGCAGAGTGTATTATTTACCACTAATACATCTGATCCAGCCAATCAAGGGTTTGGGAAGAGGTTGCTTAGCTGCAGCAGGTGTGGCAAATTCTGCTTGGAACTAGACTTAAGAAAGGTAGCAGTTGGAGACCACTGCTATAGTGGAAAATATGCTCACCCTGCACTGCCAAGAACAAGTTCCATCCTGTGGGCAAAATTCCTAACATTATCTTCTACTATTGCAAATTATATATGATAAACTAAACCGTAAAATATGAAGAATATAGAATTTTTTAAACATCATGATATTGCAGCACCAGCATGGCTCAAGTACTGTGAATAGTGGGGTTGCACATCAGATAACTTTTAAACAAGATATTATTGCTGTATGTAATATAATGCACAAGTCTCAGTACACACCGTTGTCTTACAGTATGCACAATCTTGCAGTCTACTACACAGGCCTTCTCTGTTGATTTATATGGCTCATTTAACATCTCTGATGTGTCACTGGAGGTACTTGGCTGATTTGTGCTCTTCTCCAGTAATCTCCCAATGTTAGTTTCAGCAGGACTCTTCTTAATCAGTCTGCTGGCTTCTCAGTCTCAGTGTTGGCCACTCTTCTTTCCTGGTATATGCTGCACAATTATCTCCCTCCCAGCAAAGCTTGTTTTCATGGCTTACTTTAGGAGTGGTTCTGTCACAGTTTTCCCAGCAGGTTTCTCCCTGTCCAGTTCTAGGAGCCCTTGTGTTTCTTCATGTCTTTGTCAAGTCTTGCTTATTTGGTAATGTTGATCTTCTCTCTCTAGGTCTGCCTCCTACATAACCTGTTTTTCATATTGTTTAGTTTACTTAAATTTTGCCCCAGTTTTACTTCATTCTCCATGCTTAATTTTGTTTCCTCTTCTCTCATTTCTAGTGCTTAGATTTTTAAGTATTTGCCTCATGTACATCTTGCCTCTTGCCTCACATTTCTGGAATTTGTCCTTTAGGTATTAGACTGTGGAGGATTAATAAGACAATTTTGAGTCTTGGCTTTCGTCCACCACAGATGCTCTCTTTTGAAGTCTACTTTTGTCAAGACATAGCATTCTTGAATACCTTGTGTTTGTTACACAAGCTCCATAAAGACAGGAGTCAATGGTATCATCAAGCAGGGTTGTAAATTTATCTAGACCCTGCATAGCACAATCTCCTGGGTTTCTTGTGACACCACTTCACAGCATTCTATAGGGGACATTATGAAGATGTTGTTCCACTGCTTTATTGTGAGGTCTTTCAATTTGTTATTTAACTTCACCTTTGAAATTTCTTCAAGTAGATTATTTAATTTTGAACATTCTTTCCAGACCTGAACATTTTTTAACATGATACAAACAGCTCTCAAAGTGGAATGCACTGCATGCATAGCAACTCCTGGGCATCTGCTGTGATGCGCAGAAGTAAATGTACATTATAGACTAAAAAGGTCTTCCCATAAAGCAGGGGTGTCAAACTCATTTTCACAGAGGGCCACATCAGCATAATGGTTGCCCTCAAAGGGCAAGATGTAACTGTAAGACAGTATAAATGTAACTAAATGTAACCAAATGTAATGTAGAATAAATGTAAGTACTCCTTAATGTTAAATAACTCTGAATTTATTTACTTATTCAACTTATAAATATTTGCATAGATGTAAAAATATGTTTGCTTGTTACTCTGTTAACATAACATAAATCCTGTTAATTTGTCAGATTAAGAAACTCATATTACTCCATCAATCAACGATCAAACTATGCAAGTGAATAAAGAAAAATATCATCAAACACAAGTTATGACATTAACTAACTCAAAACTTTGTCACAGTTGAAAGGAGCAGAATAACAATACAACCAACAGCTGTGAGCTGCTAAGAACATGTGTAACAGATGTGGCATTTTACAAAAAACAAATGGCTGCACACATCCTTGCAGAGGTCATACATACACTTAATGACAGATGGTTTGATTACAGTAAACATTTGTCTGCAAAAAAGTATATGTAATAAACAGGGTTTATTTATTTACCTGCTCACAGACCTTCAGCATACACTGCTTCAAAAATGCACCCTCTGAAAAAGACTTAGACGCGCGAACGATTTCTTCAGCTACAATAAAGCTAGCTTTCACAGCTGCGTCGTTTTGGGCCGTAGCTCTTGTGAACATATTCTGCTGCGATTGCAGTTTGCCTTTTAATTCTTGTACAATTTGTTGCTTTTCTTGAAGGCTAACTTTGGCATACTTAGCTCTGTGTTTGGTATCAAAGTGCCGATGTAAATTGCACTCCTTGACAACTGCCACTGCCTCATAACACAAAAGACATACCGGTTTTTCTCCTTGAAGCACAAACATGTATTCGCCTTCCCATCTCTCTTGAAACTGTCTTCCATCGGCATCAACTTTTCTTTTCCTGGACATTTTGGGATCAATATCTGTAGCTATTTCTTAATTCCACTTGTTGAAAAAAATTACATCGAAGAGTACACACTGTAATCTAGTGGCTTAAAGCCGTCGCTTCACGGGTAACATAATCGGCAGGAATTGTGGGAAATGTACTTTAAGGTAAAACTTAAACTTAACCAGCTACATCTAAAAAGACTAAAATAGAAAGGAATTTAACCAGCTACATCTAAAAAGACTTCAATAGAAATGAAACTTAACCAGCTACATCTAAAAAGACTTCAATAGAAATGAAACTTAACCAGCTACATCTAAAAAGACTAAAATAGAAAGGAATCTTAACCAGCTACATCTAAAAAGACTAAAATAGAAAGGAATCTTAACCAGCTACATCTAAAAAGACTTCAACTTACCAAATGATGAACTTAACTAGTTACATCTAAAAATCCTAAAAAAGAAAGTTAACCAGTTACTTCTAAAAACACAAAAAAAGAAAAGAGACTTAACAAACTACATCTAACAAGACAAAAAAAGAAACAAAACTTAACCAGCTACGTCTAAAAAGAATTAAATAGAAAAGAAACTTAACCAGCTACAAGGCTGTGGGTAGATGTAGAGCTTAGTGATAGTTTTAAGACAGTGGTAGTCTACACAAAACTGCCTCATTAACACAACCGGCACTGACTAAAGGCTATGCAATGGCTCGATAACCCCTGCTTTCACCATCTCTGGTACTTCACAAGAGGAACCTGGTGTGGGATTTGGGGTATCAGAGACAACGCATTGCTGGACTAAGTCAGCGTATCTACAATCCTGCTGACATGCAGCATAACGTGCAAGTACTTCTCTAGCAATGCTCACAGTCTCTGACTTCTTTTCCCACAGCTTTTTCATCACCTCTTCATTGATGTGTGCGGCTCTCTCTGATTTTGCTGCTGGCTCTTTTTAATCTCACTGGTCATTGGCCTTGAGTGTGTTGCCTTCAGCTTCTAAAGTTTTTAATACTGGCACTGCGTGTTCAGCTCCTCCAGCGTCTCTGCAGTTTCCCCTCTTACAGCCAGCGCTGCGTGTTCAACTCCTCCAGCTTCAGAGGGTTCCCCCCATGGAGAACCAGGGTGGTCTTTTTGACCCCTCAATGACCTCCAAAGAAAAGGCACAGCAAAGGCACAGCACAGCAACAAAAAAAGGCATTGCAGGATCTCCAGCTTGTTGAGAAAAGCCTTGAGCACAAAGTCATTTTCAGGGAGCTGGGGACAAGCTGCCTTAGCCTGGCTGCTAACACAAGCTTCTCCTCTTTACCTCTACTTCAGCTCATTAGTACCTTTCTTTGAGTTCCCAGTAGTGGCATGCAGCCAAAGTGTCGCTGAAGAGTCATTCTGAAAGCTGATATCCGCTTGTGCTCAGTCTCTGGTCCATCCAGAAGTGCTTAAGGCTTCACTTAATGTCGCCCTGTTTAGATAAGGCCATCTTGTTTAATGTGATACCATGATTTGTCAGTTGACGTGGAGGAAGGCTCCAAGGTAAAATATTGCCTAGGATTTCCTGTAGCCTAGAGGCAGCCCTGGTTCTAACTTTAGGTCAAATATATGACCAAAAATAAAATTCCTTTAAAAGGAATAGTGGTTGACCAATTATCGGCCCAACCGATAATCAGAAATGATATTCAGCATTATGCCAGACTACAGAAGTGTATTTTGTTGAACATGGTTACGTCAGATAGATTTAAAGAAGCAGATGAAAAGAAGTCAGAAAAAAAGGCAGGTTTCCCTTCATCTGAAACTCACTGACACACAATAGATCTTACCGCTCTCTTCATAGCTTGATTTGAAACGTTCTACAACTTACCTGCATTCAGGTTAATTTAGTACAGATTCAGTTTAATATGACTGCTGATCCCCTGATAAGCTGATTTAGGCTACTAAAAATATCCTAATTATTGTTTTAAAGCTGGTACCAATGCTGAGGACATTTTCTCAGGACACTCGCCTGATACAGCAGTTAAATTCTGATGTCTGTTATAATGACTGCAGCCCCATTTAAGGTGGAACAGGAAAATTCAAACAAGCAACTGGTGAGGGAAAAGCTGACTTCAGCTTCATGGAGAGTTGAAAGGCATGATGTGAGCAGGTTCCTCTATGTCTGACAGCTGAGTAACATTAACTTATTTTTGCTGTTTCACAGAACCAATAGGTCAGTACTGTTTGTCCTGTTTGCTAATATTTGTGATAGCTAATCACTTCTGCACCATTTTCTGAAAACCTCATTCATTTTGGTAATTCTAGGGAAATCAAGCTTAGATCTGGAGATCCTAATATATTCCATAATCTGTCTGCAGGTGAGCTTATATAATCTTAACACCTCTGTTCCTTTTCACCTCCTCTGCTGTTTTCCTCTTTTCCTTCTCACCTCCTCTGCTGTTTCTGCCACCGCTTGTATGGTCAGTTCCTGTTCTCGCTCTCAGCTGCTTTGGTGTTCCTCTCCAAGAGCTCCTCTCCAACCTCTTCTACCCCCTGTGCCTGTAACATGTAATTAATTCTATTTGCCAAAAATGAACTTTATTAATATTGTGATAATTATACACAAATATATCTTTATGAATTTGTATCTGGTATTCCATCAGAACTCAACTTTATTTCTTAAAATAAATAGCAAAATGGACAGAACTAATGATCCAAATGCAGTTTCATATTCACCTTTTGTGCTGCTGATTCTCCTGCTGTGCTTCTCAGCCAAATTTTCATTTCCACCTTAAATGGTGCAGCGGTTATATTCAGTTCACTAACCGTGAACTGTACCAGGGACGCTCACGCCCTGTACTGTTATGAGTAAATACTTGAAAAACCCAGACTGAATGCTCAGAGGAATTAGCTAACATTAGCTTGTGATTAGCGCCTAAGTTCTGAGCTAGCGCATTAGCTCAGATTAGCGCGTTAGCTCTGAGGGTTTATGACTTTACAAGTTCTTATATGGTATCAACATGTTCAGCGCTGAGCGGAGAGTTTACCACCGCAAAGTGAACCAGCAAACGCTTTAATCAATCAATCAATCAATCAACCTTTATTTTGACTCGGAAGTACATTGAGTGTACTCGGAAGTACATTACCCTCATTTTCAATGTAGCCGAGCATTTACAAAAACAGGGATTGACATGACAAAGAAAATAATAACTACATTTAATCATTTTAAATTAAAAGAAAATTTAAAATAACAGTGAATAAAAGATAAAAGTAGATAAAAATAGAACTTGATAAGAAATTAAGATCAAAAGTAGATAAGAAGTTAGTAAGGTAATAATACAATATCACAAATTAAAATAAGTAATGATAAAAAAACTATTAAAAATAAAATATATAATAAATAAAGAACTAAGGAGAACTAACACAAAAATAAAAGTTACGAATAAATATGATTAAGTAAAACAGGTACGGGCTGTCTGTAGGTGGTTTGATATTAAAAGTTTAAAATGACTGAGTGCACTGTGACTAAAAGCAGATTTTCCCAGTTCAGTTCTCTTGGTACCTGGCAGCTGATCCAATTACTAGAGCGGTCTGATAACTGTTATTTGTATTCATCAATGATGTTATGTATTCTGGCAAATGCCCGGAGAGTGTCTTATAAATAAAAATCAACCAGTGTGTTTCCCTTCGTCCCGCATGCAGCTCACAGTGGTGAGTTCTGTACGGATCTCCAGTGATGAACCTCAGGGCAGAGTGATACACTGGGTCCAGTAATTTGAGAAAGCTGGAGGGAGTATATTTATAGATAACGTCGCCATAGTCCAGCACTGATAGTAAAGTTGCTTCAACTAATCTTTTTCTGGCGTGCATGGGGAAACAGGACTTATGTCTATAAAAATAACCCAGCTTCTGTCTGCATTTACTGACTAGTTTATTTATGTGTGGTTTAAAACTGAGTTTATCGTCCAGCCATATGCCAAGGTATTTATATTCTGTGACTCTCTCAATAGTGGATCCTGCCAGGGTAGTAATATTTACAGTACTAAAATCAGGAAAACAGCATGAACTTAGTTTTCGTGGCATTCAAAACTAATTTGTACTTATAAAACGCCACCTGCAGAGCATTAAATGAGCTCTGTAATTTTCTTGTTGCAGCATGAATAGAATCAGCTGAGCAATATAAAAATATAAAAGGACTAACATTTAGTTTAGACAGTGTTGTCTCGAACACAAAGATCTAACTAGCCTTAACTAGCTAGCAACATTATCATCAGCCAAATTCACACGATTTTATGACCATTGTCTATTTGTGCTTCAATTTAAGCAATAAATCTAACCAGCTTAATGTTTTTAGAAACATGGAACAAATAAATTCACCTAGGAATTGTGTGACACAAACTGCTATTAGGCTATTGCTAAGCTAACCAGGTTGCAGCCAGGTTGCATGCCTGAAATCCAAGAAACTTTGTGGGAACAGTTTGGGGACGGCCCCTTCCTGTTTCAACGTGGCTGTGCACCAGTGCACAA
Organism: Pygocentrus nattereri; assembly: GCF_015220715.1. Taxonomy (NCBI): domain Eukaryota; kingdom Metazoa; phylum Chordata; class Actinopteri; order Characiformes; family Serrasalmidae; genus Pygocentrus; species Pygocentrus nattereri. Next base: position 20,448,267 of record NC_051236.1, read on the forward strand.
AGCAAGGTCCTTTAAGACATGGATGAGTGAGTTTAGTGTAAAAGAACTTGACTGGTCTGAGACAGACTCCTGACCTTGACCCGATAGAATACTTGAAATGAATTAGTGTGGAGACTGGGCCTTCTCTAGGCCTTCTCGTCCAACATCAGTGTCTGACCTCACAAATGCGCTTCTGGAAACACACTCATAAACCTTGTTGAAGCTGTTATAGCTGCAAAGGGTGAGCCGACATCATATTAAACCCTATGGATTAAGAATGGGATCTCGCTCAAGTTTATATGCGTGTGAAGGCAGAGGAGTGAATACTTTTGGCAATATAGTGTGTGTCCTTAAAGATATGACAATGACAGGCGTTTTCCTTAATTCATTTACAGGTTTTATTCATTTAACCAAAATCAAAATTGAGTTTTCATTCCGAAACGTATTGGTTATTAAAAAGAAATATTTACATTTTAGATGTTCTGCAATATATGTTCTAGAAACCAAGGTACCCAGGTGGGTACTCCATAACTAGCCATAACTGTTTGCCATATATGAGCCAGATCTGGCCCACACCTTTTAAATATGCTCACTTTACAGTGTGTGGACCAGATCTGGACCACAGCCATTAAACCCGCACAATTTACAGTATGTAGGCCAGAGATAGCAGTAGGATATGGGTCACTTCTGACAGAGACATGGGAGTACTGCAACCCTGGCACTGCACCACTGGCAAACTCATTGTGAGTCAAAAGAGGCCCACATTTTCAAATACTTGTATGGCCCACGTGTGTCAAAACAAATCTGAGCTACTACTGGCAAATATTGTCAGCGCTGACATGAGGTACATGACAATCATTTATGTTTTAAACGGGGATAAACAGGACTGACAGGGGAGCATTTACATTTAGATCTTGGCCATATGTGGTACACTACACTGTAAAAATCCAACCCAAGATGTTTTTGCTTTTGTGACATTTTATTTGTTATTTCAAAAAACAGAAATGCCAGGTTAAAATGCTAATAGGTAATTCAACACACTCTGCCTCAATACTTGGAACAATCCTACCTTGCAGTTTAGTTCAGATTTAGTTTACAATGATTTTTGGCTGCTTAAAAATTTGCATTCGTTAAACAACAAACCTGATCTGAGGCTCACTGATATTAAACTTTTCTGTCAGGCATGTTACAGATTTCAAATAAAACAAATCTTTTTTTATAGTGTAGTAAACATTTGGGACATGGGCTTCTTAATGGCAGTGTGTGCATAGTGCAATGGGCTAAGCATTTGGTCCTTCATCGGTAAATCATGAGTTTAAATCCCATCAACAGCATAGCAGTGTGCAGCTGGAAATCCAAGCATGGGAAACACCACCACTCCCTGAGCTTCACGGCACTGTGCAACATTCCCACCCAAAAGGGCAGTTGTTGTAATAACCTGGTTTTTGTACTAATGGTTTTGAGTGGTGGACCAGTTTTAACACTGGTGGTTTAAAGGTGGTTGTAGCACCCGCATCTGGCCCACTTCTGTGTCATCATTCCATGTGGTATGTGGACCGACATCTAATTGTCGGATGTGGCCCAGGTTTGGCCATATCAAATGTGCTATCCCTACTCACCTTACTGTGTGTGGACTATAGCTGGGCTTTAGTTGTACTCATTTTACAGTGTGTGGGCTACATCCATTAGTTCTTCTCATTTTACAGTATGTGGACCAGATCCAGGCTGGGGACTGTAGAAATGTACTGCTGGGTAATGTGTTTAGTAAGGTGTTATATGTCATTATATTCAGTATTGTGTGTGCCTGTACTGTGACTGTATTTAGAACATTCTGCTGCCTATTCTTGTTTATCCCTACATGATCATGTCTGTCACACCTGTCACTTTATAGACTGAGCCTAATCTTGGCATCAGTCGAGCTATAAAACTGCATCACCCAGTGTCTTGCAGGCTAGCTAGGTGTCTGGTACCTGCGCACAAACAAATAAACTTCACTTCTCCAGACATCACCCTCGTACAGTTAGGGTTTGGATTCTTCAGGACCCAACCAGAACTGGGCTAGAACAAACCAAGGATGTGACTCACAAGTAGGCCATATATTTTTTGCTAACTGGGTATGATTTGAACTAATTTTAATCTAGCCTGTAAGTCCACTGTTTACTGAAAGAGTTATTTTGTCAGTATGCTCCATTAAGAGAATGTTCATGTTCACTTAAATGTTGTTCTAAAGTACAGCAAATGCTTGAAAGCATATTCTATCATAGAACCAGGCCTGGACTGCCTACTGGATACACCAAGAAATTTCCTGGTAGCCAGACTGTCAGTTGGACTGAATGGTCAGGCCAGATGCAAAGATGAATTAAACTAGAGCACACCACAGCCACATCCATTCAGATGTCAACAGATCAGCTCCCTTGTCCCCTTCTCTGCCCCACAGCCAGCAGAGGTTTGAAGTCACCCTACTTAAAAGCACATTTTAAATTGAGCAATTAACAGATAAGTTGAATCGGGTGTTACTGACCATGAAAATCATCAAATTGCCCTCCATTACTAGAGCATTGTAATGAATGGTGTGCAAAATTAACAGAGTCATACAGTTGATCTAACTGATGAGCAACTAATCTTTATTATCACTACATCAAAACTTGGCAAAATAATTGAAAACAGCACAGAAGGGTGAAGCTGAGAAGAAAAAAATGAGTACAAAAATACAGGTCAGACAAAAAAAAAACATTTAAACTCACATAACCACTCTGAAATATAGCCACTTAGCATCAAATTGAGTATCAAACGAATCCATCAGTTGAGATCATCTCCATTGTAGATTCCCAGCTTCTATCTGCAAACCACTTTCAACAATGTTGGCACATTAGTGTAGCCAGGTCCTTACAGCTGATTTGACCTGAACAGAAACCAATAGAATTGATCATTTTTTACAGTTTTTTTATGATTACTAACAATAGTTTTCAGCACTGCGTTCTCTTTTTTAACAGCACCCTGTTAAGATCAAACCATAAACAGTTTTTCTGTGCTTCACAGCATGTATTTAGTGACAACGTCCGAAATACTATCATTCACTTCTCACTCAGTCTCAGCCTTTAATAGCACTGTATATTTCTGTAGCTGAAACTACATGCACTATTTCAAAACAGTTATAATCAAATCCTGAGCAGAGCATGAAAATAAACTGTGTAAACTTTATGTAAACTATTTTACATAAAATAGTGGGTCTACCTGAACATCGGCATTTGCTAGTGTTCCTGAGCCCATTCTCGTGTCTCGCGTCTACTAAAAGACTTTATCTCCCAAGATAAATCAACAGAAGGGGGTTTTCCTGGTCTTTCAAAAGGAAATCCTGCTCTACCATGTTGGATGGAGTGCTCCTTTAGCTGCCATTTGTTCATGATTCCAATTCCAATTAAGTTGGGACATAAATTAACTTGCAAATTTTATTGCAAACTTGACTTATTATTGAAACTTGACTTGCAAATCCCTTTCAACCTATATTCAATTGAATACACTACAAAGACAATATATTTAATGTTCAAAGGGATAAACTTTATTGTTTTATGCAAATATTCAATCATTTTGAATTTGATGCCTGCAATACGTTCCAAAGAAGTTGGGAGAGGGGAACCAAAAGACTGGGAAAGTTGAGGAATGCTCAAAAAACACCTGTTTGGAACATTCCACAGATGAACAGGTTAATTGGAAACAGGTGAGTGTCATGATTGGGTATAAAGGGAGAATCCCTGAAAGGCTCAGTCATTAACAAACAAGGATGGAGCGAGGTTCACCACTTTGTGAACAACTGCGTGAGCAAATAGTCCAACAGTTTAAGCACAACATTTCTCAACATGCAATTGCAAGGAATTTAGGGATTTCATCATCTACAGTCCATAATATCATCAAAAGATTCAGAGAATCTGGAGAAATCTCTGCAAATAAGCAGCAAGGCAGAAAACCAACATTGAACGCAAAGTGGAAAAGTGTCCTGTGGTCTGACGAGTCCACATTTCAAATTGTTTTTGGAAATCATGGACCTCGTGTCCTCCGGGCCAAAGAGGAGAAGGACTGTCTGGATTGTTATCAGCGCAAAGTTCAAAAGCCAGCATCTCTGATGGTCTGGGGGTGTGTTAGTGCCCATGGCATGGGTAACTTGCACATCTGTGAAGGCACCATTAATGCTGAAAGGTACATACAGGTTTTGGAGCAACATATCCAACCAAGCCAACCAAGCAACGTCTTTTTCAGGGATGTCCTGCTTATTTCAGCAAGACAATGCCAAGCCACATTCTGCACGTGTCCCAACAGCGTGGCTTCGTAATAAAAGAGTGCGGGTACTAGATTGGCCTGCCTGCAGTCCAGACCTGTCTCCCATTGAAAATGTGTGGCGCATTATGAAGCACAAAATACGACAACGGAGACCCCGAAGTGTTGAGCAGTGTTGTACATCAAGCAAGAATGGGAAAGAATTGCACCTACAAAGCTTCTACAATTAGTGTCCTCAGTTCCCAAACGCTTACTGAGTGTTGTTAAAAGGAAAGGTGATGTAGCACAGTGGTAAACACGCCCATGTCCCAACTTCTTTGGAATGTGTTGCAGGCATCAAATTCAAAATGAGTCAATATTTGCAAAAAACAACAAAGTTTATCCGTTTGAACATTAAATATCTTGTCTTTGTAGTGTATTCAATTGAATATAAGTTGAAAAGGATTTGCAAATCATCGTATTCTGTTTTTTTTTATGTTTTACACATGTCTCAACTTCATTGGAATTGGGGTTGCATTTCACTCTTTAACTACACTTCTTTTAAATAATGTCCTGTTTTTAATTTGGCAGAAAGTCAGTGCTAATTCGTACTTTGCAAATGGCAATTAGAAATCTTGATTTTATGTTTTCTTTTACAGGAGCTCTTAAGCTCTTCCCATCCTTAATGCACTTGTGAGTGGGTATTATGCTTTGCTCACCGCTTTCACATTCATTACACACTGGCCATCATATTTTATAGTCTGCCAGGATAAGATGGTAAACTGTAGTATCTTTAAAGGCTTTGAAACATGTAAACACACACGAGTGGTAATTGACTATAAGGAAAATCATTGCTAAACCTCTGTGATTCTGCAAATTGAAGTGTTATTAAATAGTCAAATCACAGAGTTCTGTGAATTCTGCCATATAGAGCAATTACTTATGTGTCTCTTCTCCATGCAGACCATGGAAGCTGTGCAAGCAGTCTGGAATAACCTCTCTTCTTGCTCCTGAATAATATGGCCATAGTGACAAGAGCTTTCTTACTATTGACCTTGAATCTGGAGCTCATGCTTGAAGAAGATGTACGATCGCATGTTTGCAAGTGCATGAGCAGAACTGGAACAGAGAATCAGATGTATTCAGATCTTTTCCTGAGGCCCCACACAGTCAATCTAACTAAAACTAAAGTTTATGTGCAATTTTGTGTTTGTGCTACAATTTGCTTGTCTCCACGAAGTTGGTGCTCTAATCTAGGCTAATGGTTAAAGTATATTATTATTATTGTTGTTATAATTATGGAGCTATCTGAGAGGCATTGTGGTATATTTGCATAAATACCTATTTTTTAGTGTACTTTTGAAATGCAAGGTATTGGATATTCCTATTCATTTTGAATTCATTGTTGATTGTTGGGGTGGCTCGGTGGCCTGGGTTCGATTCCCAGCCAGGTGACCAGGGTCCTTTCTGTGTGGAGTTCTCTCCGTGTCTGCATGGGTTTCCTCCCACAATCCAGAGACATGCAGTCAGACTAATAAGATATGCTAAATTGCCCCTGTGTGTGAGTTTCTGTGTGTGTGTGTGTGTGTGAATGTATATGTCTATCTGTCTGCCCTGCGATGGACTGGCAAACTGTCCAGGGTGTTTCCTGTCTTCCACCCAATAACTGCCAGGACAGGCTCCAGCTCCCCCAGCTGTGTGTGTGTGTGTGTGTGTGTGTGTGTGTGTGTGTGTGTATGCATGTTTGCTGATACTATTTTTTATCCACAGTTGGAATAATTTATAGCTACATTCATCATTTTGCACACTTCTAAAGTCTCTTCATAATTTATTTCATTGCTTGAAAACTGTTAAGCTGCACGTGACTAGAAAAACTACATATATTCATTCATGCATGTGGTGGTATCTTGTTAAAAATCCATTGAACCTTTGAACTGTGACTTAGAAGCAATAAGAATAAGAATAAGAATAAGAAGCACTGTAGGCATTTGAGTATTTATATTCATAGTTGATGTAAATCAAAGGAGCTTCTTAGTTTTTTGTGGCATTTTCAGTCTTGTCCCATGTGATTGCAGTCTAAGCAAATGTGATCAATAATGATGTAACATGCAGCTGTTCTCTTTCACTGCACACGCATACAGATGGATGGCTCCACTGTGTTTTTGTCTAGTGTTGATGACCACTACAATGACGCTGCAGCCATGTCCTTGCAGGTGTCGTTCATTTTAAAGATGGAAACATCAGGCAGGTGCTCATGGAGAACTTTGTAGAATGAATGGTATTGGCAACAGTAAGACAGATGCTAAACTACACTAGCATTAAAAATATAGTAATATTCTTTCTTCTGGCGTTCAGGATGACCACTTTATTGACTGGGCATTGTTTTTATTTCCTATCTCTCCTGTTCATCACTGCTCTGCTAACAGATGGTTAAAAGAGTTCATTTTCTTTTTATGTTATGCAAGAAATAGAAGCGAAGATAGTGTTTGAGGACTAGTGCCACCTGCAGTGCTGCCCATAGAGTTACTACCTATTCTCTTTTAGAACATGCAATACTAAAACCCCTGTCACATTTGACAGGTGAGGAGTGCCATGCACCATCCAAGGAACAAGAAGATGCCCTGTGCCTCTCATCAGTGCCTATATATGGCCATTTTGTCAAGTACATTCCAGCTTAGAGTTACAGGCTGTGGTTATGTTCTCAGAGAACATAGATTTGCATAGTACTTTACCATGGAGCATTAAAACTGGCTAAAATTTTGCTGACAATCTTTAAGGCTTGATGCACAAAGGAAAGAGGAAACTGAACTGTCTCGTTTAGGATTTTATTTTACATTTTTACTTAATTAATTTTAGTTTACTTAATTATTATCAATAATAATATTAATATAATAATACTGCAGTTATGGCCTAGATTATAAGAAAGTGGTTTGATGTAAAATGCTCCATTTCGGGGAAATCTACAGACTCAGAATTCTTTTATTTCCTTTTATTATAGGAACCAGACATCTGAACCGTTTAATGTCTCTAAATGATGCATCACAGAAAGGTACTTTATGAAATGGTAATAGTTATGCTGCCTGAAGCATTGTTTTATGATAGTTCTGAGATAAGGATTTCATATTGATAGTGTCTTAATAGGGTCTTAAAAGATATTTATAGTGAGATCAAAGGCCAGATAATCCAATAAGTAAAGTTATTTTTTCATATTTGTCACAGATGTACTGTTATCATAAAACTCAGAAGACATGTGTAGGTTCACTACAGGTTCACTATGTATGATAAAGTACATAAAATGTCTATATTTGTGTTGCAGAAATTGCAACGACTGATTCCTGTCACCACCAAAGAAATCTGAGTTGGTAAGATTCTCTAAAATAAACAATTTCACATCAAACCACTTGGAATGACTATATATCAATCTATATATATCTCAATGAATTAATTATGCAGAAATAAAAAAACTGGTTTAACTGTTGTAACTATTTAACACATATGAAAAGATCTGAACAAACCTCCACATAAACAGAAAATCAGACAGGGATAAATACTTTACTACCGCTCCATGTTAATGAGACATTTTCCCTTTCATCTTCACTTTCATCTTCTCACCCAATGTTCATTATGTGCTGTCCACTAGATGGCAGGCTAATATCAAGCACACTGCCAAATTCTGCCAAAACACTAGGCAGGCTTTGCATGATTTGTACTGTGCCATAGGCTTCATCAAAACATAACTGCTTAGTAGCTGCTCAGTGCGACCATTTCACTGTTAATACCATTTTAACACTTCATTCCAACTATGAAAGTGCAGATAAAGCATAGGATTTCTATTCAAATATTATTTCTATCAAATTCCTCACACAGAGCACAGCATTTGAGGGTCTTTCTGTTAGGCCCGAAGGGCTATGAGTTGTTGAGCCAGATGGAGTTTGGACATCCCTCCCACTGCTAGTTCTCAGTCCTGCAGGGGCTTAGACAGGGCCCATCCATGCATGAGCTCAGCAAGCCAAGCCTGTCCTCCATATAGAAGCTTTGCTCTGCCAAACTCACACTGTTTCAGAGGGCTCCAACGCAGCTGGTACTCTGCCTATGAGCCACAGTGCACATATTGTTTTTTTGTTTATAATTTTTTATTTACAATGTAGAATTTGAATCAAGGTAGTACAAAGGTAAACAGTTGTTTGTCAACAGCTATTATGGAGGCAGAGTATTGTAGCATGAAGAGCCATTTAAGAAGTGATATGCTTTAAAAGGCCTGTATCTTGCATTTTTCTTGTATTTTATTTTTTTCTCTGAGGACTACTTGTATTTTTTATGTGACTTTATATAGTGAACACAGTAATAATTTATTTGTACATGCCTATTTCCAATCCTCCCTTCATCCCTTACAATAAAACAGATTATTTTTGTTACTGTACCTCATTTGGTTTAGCCCCACCTATTCAGTGTGAATGGGTGGGTCTAAACTGCTGAATAGGAGGACATATAAATGTGTTATTTTTTTGCCTGACATCACGAACCATGAATTCAAAATAAGGTGATTTTGCAGCTTAGTTTTCATATATGGACTTAATGGATTGAGGAGGGAATGATATGTTTTTAATAATTCAACCTTTATTTATCAATAATGACTATAAAAATTCTTCACCAAGCAGTGTTACTCATAGTACACTATGTAGTTTAATGGTCAAAGTTTACCTTATCACCAACAGCACACTGTTTTTTTCAATAACTTGGCACATTAATCCAAAACTAATGTTCATTAACATTTGAGAGATATTGAGTGTATTTTGAGTAGTTCACAACAGCCTTGAACATGGATCAGCCAATCAGATGTGGAAATATCTGTTTTATTAAATAGTAATGGTGCCAAAATTAATGCTTAATGATTAATTAATTAATGATTAACAACATTCATTTTTTAAACATTGTTAATGCATTTTCCTAGTTTGATCCTTCAAACTATCTGTAACTCCAGTCTGAAACCCAGCTGCTCATGCACTGTTACCATGACTCTGCAATTGTAGCTCTCTTGTTCAGACACAGGATTAAAATGGCACAGATGTCCCATTGATGGCCCTCTTGATAAAAACCAAAGTTATATCTAGCTTCTGCAGTGGTGAATTTGTTCTGCACTGAAATATGTTGATTCTTAAGTAAGCAAAACATGGCACTGATGCTGGTAATATTGATAATATCTATGCTGTTAAGATGTCATGGATATTACTGATTTAATTAGTTTCACAGTAAATTTGTACACTATACTGGTCAATGCTTGGATAACTATGAATATACCAATTGGAAAACTTCTGTACTTTCCGAAATAAGATATAATGTAGTGATATGAGAACAAGATTTCGAGCCACTGACTGAGATATAATGTATGATGTATGATATATACAGTGCCCTCTACAAACACCGGCACACTTGATAATCAAATGCAGCAAAATGAGCTGTATCCTTTTGATATTTCATTCAAAATATTAGCAAAAATCTAACCTTTATTTAGAGCACATGTCTCAAGTCCTGGCAGTCACTGCATATTTCAGCATGCTACCAGAGCCAGTTTATGAGTAGCCTGGCCACTTCCTATTTCCTCCATTATATCAAAAACAGGACTGCAAAACAGCAGACAGCACCTGCAAGCGAATCCTAAATGAATTGGAGAAATGGAGTTCAGTGGCTAAACTTGCCCAGAACTTTCAATGAATTTTAAAAAGTAGAATGATGTATTTTACTACAAAATCAAAAGAAAACTTGCATGTATATTTCCTTTTTTCTACAGTAAATGGGTTTTGGACAGCAGAACGCTGATATTGTTAATTGTTTGGCAAGTGGTGTTAATTGTGTGGCAAGCGGAGCAGTTCATTGGCACATCATGGATGTACATGATGTGCCATTTTAAATTCCTATAACTTGAGCTTAAAAATATAACAGCAGTGTTAAACTGTTTTATGCTACTCAGTGTTCAGGAATTAAATGCGTTCTTTTACATGAAAAATGTTAAAGCATGATTTCAGTCAAATGCTCCATGTTAACCCATTCATTCTGGACTCACTTGGGAACTCCTTCTAGTGTTTGAGAAACCCAGAAGACATTATGGAGAGGTAATTCTCCTCTCTACAAGTTCTCTGATGCTACCTCATTTAACAGACTTGATTCAGCTCTGATCTAAATAGCAAGGCCTTTGTGAATTGAATTCAGACCATTAGATGAGGGTAAACGCTAATCTTTGCAGCATTCTGGCCTGGAGGTTCCCCAGTTTGACATGCTTGATTTAGACTATAATAATTAAAAACAAAAACGAAATCTTGTCATGAAATAAACATTTTTCTTATATATATGTGTGCCGCAATTGTTCCTTTGAAATCCTCGAGAGTGAAATCTAAAGTGAAGTATATTCCCATTCATAATTTATGTTTTTTAAGTTCACTTGTTCAGTTATTAGGAACAATTAAATGGTCAGCCATGACTTCCTGTCTCACTAGGGAATGTATATGAGATATGTAACCATACGTTGTGTGTGTGTGTGTTTGGGGGGTTGCCAGAAGGAGTCCTCTGTTGTCATGGACCAACATACTCAAATGCCTACAGTTTGCAAGATGTTACTGGAGCTTTCAGAGGGACCATATTCTAAGGTCAGATGAGTTTGATATGGACGTGAGATTAATCTGTGTAGTTACTGCAATGAGTTGTGATTAATTACATAAAATAGTGTGATTAATTGCGATTAATATCACTTTGATAATTTCACAGCCCTTTCAAACAGGCTTTATTTTTAATATTAGCTGTTGCCAATTCCCATCTGCTGCCAACCTGGACTGGCCAGGTCTAATGTACTTCCTCCTCATCTTGAGCTGCCACAGAGGCTTGCAGAAAAGCACCAACTGCTCAATTTTGTATGAGCGACCTAACAGACGCCATCCTTTGCACCCACTGATTGGGGCCAATTGTGCTCTCATGATCTCCCACCACAGATGGCTGTGGCTTCGCTGGGATTGGGACGCAACCCTTTTAGCTGATTTTGCTGCTTGAAAGCCCCTGATTTGAAATCGTTTTTTGATTGAATTGTTTTCACAGTAAATAGTAGCACTAACCCTTTTTCACCTTGGACACTGAAGCAATCAATGATAATCTGTAGTCCATGGCCACTAATGGCTGTGATGGCTTATTTATGCAAATAATTCCTGGCTGGCAAAAGACGATTGGATTGCTATGGTCCAATAGTGTCTGGTCATCCCTGGAATGTTATGCTCCGTCGCCTCTCTGACAGGGAAGGGCAACCGGCAGAGGTTTGAATCCCCATTGCAAGTCACTAGGGCTTTCCAGCACTGACAGATGGTAGGAGCCACTCCTGAAGGGAGGTTGTTTTAGCCCAGCACCCTCCGTCCCCCTTGTGACATCATGATTCATAATAATGGATGTATGTATTCCCCTACGCAGTGGAACAGGTAATGATACTACAACACGCTTTACTTTGATACAGAACCCTAGGGTGTTCCGCTTCTGTCGACAGTCTTGTGAGTTTAAGGCGGGACAGAAGAGTACACAGAGTGGTTTTCACACTCGGCAGCGATGAGTGGACTGTGAGATCTGTCAGCTCTCTCTGTGCTGTTATGTAAGAGGAAAGGAGTGGCTCTGAAGAACTGGCTGCCAGCTGTGCTGCTATTTGGATGAGAGCTCCTGCCTTGTCACCTCATTGTAATCTCTCTAATGCATATTCATCATCAATGCCTGGGAGCATATCTCATTCAGAAGGTCACCCGCAATGGGGCTCCACTGCAGTGGCTGTATGTGCTTCGAATGAATTAGGCTGTGATCAGAAAATGCTGAGCAAATATTCTTCTCCATTCCAGCATCACCTTATCAGGTGATCCTTGTTAATCTCACAGGCAGGCCCGTGATTTTAATTTTGAAAATCTGAAATATACCACAATGAAAGTCATTTGCAGCCACCACACCACCATATAATAACATGAACTACAACATGACGTGGATAGTACGTGTTATCGTATCAATGTCTGGTCTATGTTTCTATTTTTTTTTCTTTTTAAATGTACAGGGAATCAAAAGTCGGGAACCTTCCAATCACACACACATCTTCTAAACCGCTTATCCTTCTGGGTCGCGGGGGGAGCTGGAGCCTATCCCAGCAGTCATTGGATGGAATGCAGGATACACCCAGGACAAGTCACCAGTCCATTGCAGGGCTGACAAACAGACATATACATTCACACCCACACTCACACCTAGGGGCAATTTAGCGTGTACAATTGGCCTGACTGCATGTCTTTGGACTGTGGGAGGAAACCGGAGCAACTGGAGGAAAACCACGCAGACACGGGGAGAACATGCAAACTCCACAGAAAGGGCCCTGCTACCCCAGCAGGGAATCGAACCCAGATCCTTCTTGCTGTGAGGCAACAGCGCCACCCATGATGCCCAACCTGAAATCTTTTTAATTTATGTTCCCGATCATATTAAGCACAATTAATCACATCATCTCATTTATAAGACAAAATTCTTGTATTTGTGTAAACTTTCATCAAAATATATTGACTGTTGAGTTTTCTTTTAAAGCCAACATCTTCTGAGTACTTTTGTATGAGCATGTAGTCTTCAGTGGCTGAGGAAAAATAAAATTCACCAATGTGGGTGCCAGCTTAGGTTAAACAGGTAGAGAGAAGCTTCAACAGCATTCAAATTATATTACAGCCACCAACAGGAATCAAAACAACAACAGAAAATGTAGTGATTTAAAGTAAATGTTAGTTTCTGCAATTTACTAACAAAGCATTCTTAAACCACCAGAAAATCGAGAGATAACAAAGTAGATATGTGACTGCTTTGTGCTACTGTCTTCTCTTTTGATATCATCAGCAGATCTATCCACATTCTTCACAGGCAAGTCTGTTTCTTGAGAATGCAAACATGTCAAAGGCATAAGCTAGAAAAACCAAGAAAAGCGTTCCCACTTTTGAATGGCCATTGTTCTAAGATTAGCTCTTGCGCAAAACATGTATTGGCTGACAAGCAGTCGCCTTTGAGACGTGTCCTTATACCAGAGGGGGCAAAATGCAATATCCTAACCCGTTACATCCAAACAAGGCCAAAGGAGCAACTGCAGTCATAACTCAGATATTTCTGTCAGACATGTCACACAGCCCTTCTTGTATAATTGGCATGATTCAATTTTTGGAGCTACTTCAAAAGGAATCAATAAAGGCAAATATGAAGCATCCAGTCCTTGACAACCAGGGTGAGGCACAGTCTCATCTCAAACCCTGCACTCATTCTCTCTCTCTCTCTCTCTCTCTCTCTCTCTCTCTCTATATATATATATATATATATATATATATATATATATATATATCGCTGCTTTTGGAAGAAAACCTTGTATTTCCATTTTTGTCATTTTTCAGCTTTTGACATAATTTCAAAGGACCTGTTGCCCTTTACACTGTGTGAAAAAATCTATCTATCTATCTATCTATCTATCTATCTATCTATCTATCTATCTATCTATCTATCTATCTATCTATCTCTCTCTCTCTCTCTCTCTCTCTCTCTATATATATATATATATATATATATATATATATATATATATATATATATATAGCTGCGATGGACTGGCGACCTGTCCAGGGTGTATCCTGTCTTTCGCCCGAAGACTGCTGGGATAGGCTCCAGCATCCCCCCGCGACCCTGACAGAGAAGCGGCTTAGAAAATGGATGGATGGATGGATATATATATATAGGTATCTGGGATCTTTAAAACAAAGACAAATTATGAAAGGTAATATGATTGAAAGTGTTTCTGGAGAATTTTAGGTCACTACTCAAATTTAAGTGAATTTGTGACACCAACCATGTTGAGGCCTTTGTACAAAAGTCTTATTGTTTTAGTCTTATCTTTTCTAATGAAGCTTGTGTTCAGACGACTCTTTATTCATTTAATCTACTCATCAGAAGCTTTTTCTTATGGTGCCCATACCAACAAGTAAAGCAAAAGAACACCTCAATTCTGGAATTTGTGTTAAAATTTCCAAAATTACTTTTCACTAAAATTGTTATGCTGCTAACAGAATTTGTGATGTAAGATTCTCCAAAATCTTACAGACGAGATAGAAAAAACTTTCAATGTAAGTTAATGGAACAAGATGTTATTCTAAATCCATTTGTACAATTTCTTTTAGTTCATACATCATTACATTTTAAGGCCAACTAGCGTTTTCATGTGAGGAAACGAAGAATGAGAATTTTGGGGTGCACGCACACACACACACACACACTCTAAATCTCCAAAAGAGTTTTTACAGCAGAAGGAAAAAACTTTTCTTAGCTTTTCTTACCGTTTCATGTAAGTTAATACAGATTAAAGAGATTTTATTCTTAATTTTGGAGCATTTTTGTTGCTCCATTCATTGTTTACTTTTTTACATAATGTATAGAACAGTTGCTGTGTTCAAATTATGTAGAAAAATAAAGATCCAAAAAAGAGATACTTATTTTTGTTTTTTTTTTACATTTTCTATGGACATAAATTCAAAATGACCACTTCGCTTCATTTGCAAGTACAATTCTTTTGTAAAAAAAAGGGTAATGACTGAATGAGAGTTGATCGCATACACTGCAAAAGTTTTGTGTTTTTCCACATTGTGAGATAAAGTCTACATCAAGAATATTCTAGTTCCTATATCTGAGGTCATGAATTTGCATAGTTAAGAAGACGGGCTTTTCCTGTGTAAAGTTATTACCTTGTTGCAGATACATGAGGAGATGTTAACAGCCTAAAAGCAACTTAAAATTCTTACTTCACTTAAACTGTCAGTATAAAGCAGGTTTGCCTTTCGTGCTGCATTCACTCGTCTGCCTTCACACGCATATGAACTCGAGTGACATCCCATTCTTAATCCATAATTTAATATGATGTCGGTCCACCCTTTGCAGCTGTAACAGCTTCAACACTTCTGAGAAGACTTTCCACAAGGTTTAGCAGTGTGTTTATCAAAATTTTTGATCATTCTTCCAGGAGCGCATTTGTGAGGTCAGACACTGATGTTGGACGAGAAGGCCTCACAGTCTCTGCTCTAATTTATCCCAAAGGTGTTCTATCGTATTGAGGTCAGGACTTTGTGCAGGCCAGTGAAGTTCTTCCACACCAAACTCACTCATCCATGTCTTTATGGACCTTGCTTTGTGCACTGGTGTGCAGTCATGTTGGAACAGGAAGGGGCCGTCCCCAAACTGTTCCCACAAAGTTGAGAGCAGGAAATTCACCAAAATGATATTGGAACACCTGAATTCAATGATTTTGATGAATGAGTGAATACTTTTGGCAATGAAGTGTATCATAATAAAGTGGCTTATTATGATTATTTTGTTTTGACTATTAGAGTGGCTGTAGTCAGTTGTGGTACTAATTGTGCATTGTTACCAACAAGAAGTTGCATTTGATTAATGTTTATTAGTCCTGGAACAAAAATAACTAAAGAGATGTACATATTGAAAATTGTATTCTGTCTGAGGCAACTCTGTCATATATGTGTTCATTTCTCATGTCTCTGATAACATTCCATCTGATGAGTTCTGAAGCATTTGGTTGTATCGGATCAGATGACATTTTTCTTTAGAATTGAGTGCACCACAATAATAAGTCCCGTCATGTTGTGCAAATGAAACAGTGATCTTTGTTCCTCCAGACTACCCATCACATTTATCTGCTATAACTTAATATTTGCAATATTTGCTAAATTTGATTTAACATTGGATGAATTTGATTTCAAATTGGAAACTGTATGGAAGTATGTTCTCCCACCATGTCCAACATTCTATAAGAAGAATCACTGCTCTGATGGAAATGTGAAACTGCACACAACATGTGGAAGCATACTTTATAGCACCTGTTGTGTTTCAGACCCCTTCCCTGAGTGATTGTAAATGTGTTGAAAAAAGTCATTCAAAACTTGGTGAAATACCTGTCTTTCAGGATGTAAGTACGCACTGTTGTCTAGAGGTTGCATAGACAAAGTGACTAATAAATCCACTAGTCAGTGCCGCAGGCCACAGTTGACTAATTGAGAACAGTACCTGAAATACAGTGGTGGTAAAAAGTGCAATGAAGAGGCAGGAGAACAGGAATCAGTTTTAGTTGTTACCTATGGTTTCAAATACAGTTAGGGAATACTGTTTTAAAATGAGATATTATGAATGTTTCCTAATTCTGAAAGAAGGACTAAACCCTGCTCTGAAAGGCTTACTGTTGGGTGGAGCTGCAATTGCTTGCGACTGCCATTTACCCTGATAAACAATCGTTTGTTTCCCATCAGACAGAGCAGGGACCAGAACCAATTTCAATTCCGCGAGAGGTAAGTGTCTGAGACTGGTGGTGATTTGAG
Organism: Pygocentrus nattereri; assembly: GCF_015220715.1. NCBI lineage: Eukaryota > Metazoa > Chordata > Actinopteri > Characiformes > Serrasalmidae > Pygocentrus > Pygocentrus nattereri. The sequence continues at coordinate 20,464,901 of NC_051236.1, forward strand.
TGCACAGTTTATATGAGACAGTCTGTGTATTTCTGAGGGCAGAGTGCCTGAAGCTTAAATTTACTGAAATACAATAAAAAACTTTTCTAAAGTGCACAGCATCTGCCACCCCAGCCCCAATTAAGCCACTATGAAAATACTTTTCACTCACATCCAGAACACTAAACGCTTGTATTGTGCTTATCATGACTCGTTGACTAATAAAAATAAATAGTTGTGCAACTCCTACCATGGAGCTGCTATGCTGCTTCGCTATGCCACTGGGCTACTACACTACACTGACTAAATAATGCTACTCCTTTCAATTTTAACATAAAATCTTACATAGTGCAGCCTTAAGTGAACTGTTAGATTTTTTTTTACAAAGTCTCCTTAATAAGGGTTTATGTCCCTGTTTCTGGGAGATTCTGCAGTTTGTGGCTCTCACTTTCACTACAGCTTCAGTGAAACTAACTACCTACTACAAGTATAAACCACTGCTCAAAAGAACAGTACATATGAACATGCGAGCATGGTTTCATAAGCACTGGTGGCAAAAGCTTGGCTGTTATTGTTGAAATCTGTACTCGTAAAAGTCAACCAGATGATGAATTCCGAACATCAAAGTTTGCTGCTAGCAGACTTCCTTTAACTGGTTTACACATTATATTCTCTGTAACTGGATATATTCTCCCCTCAGTAGAGTAGGCTGAGGAAGTTAGCAGAAAGCTAACCAGCTAATGCTCCAACAATAAAGGTAAACGTCAAGTTCAAGCCTTCACACAAAGAATTACTTAAACTGCAACATACAAAGTATAGAATGTGGTACTTGCATGCCTGTTATGAGTTCAAAATGACTTATTTAATCTAGAGCTGACATCAAAATCCAACATAATACTATTTAAGAGTACCATTACAGGGAAAACTGTACTCAAATACAGCAATGAAAGTAAATGTAATTCATTACTTTCCACCTCTGATAAGGAGGCAGCCACATTCACTTTTTTCCAGAAAGGTCAACTTAAACTGTTTTGGTGACATGACTGAGATATAACACCTAAAAACGTAAGGATTTTTAATGACTATGGCTGAATAAACTATGTTGAGAAAAAGCTAGGTAGAAGGTTGATTTAAAGTTTGTAACTTATCTTGATTTTTCAATTTTTAACAGTGTGAGTGAAAAGTAGATTACCTTTCTTTCAAATACACTTAGTGAAAGTAAATGTATTATAAATTGAAACAACTCAAAATTTTGCTTGAGTACCTGTAACTGACTGTAAACTTCTTTCTACTTCTTTCTTTCTTATAATTAAATGATGATGTTGCATTTATATAGCAATTTATGATTTCCTTGGTAGGTCTGAACCATTTTTATTCATATTTTATTGCCGTAGATGTATATAATTGGTGGACTGCTTCTCACTGGTTAGGAGGAGCCACATTACAAGTTGTCTCCAGTTTCAGTGATGGTCATTTTGATGCTGTATCAAGTGTGAACTTGTGTTAGTGTGAAACGATGGCCATAGGTCATGATCACCTCTGACCCTACTTTTCGTATTGTTCCTGAGAGTGCAACTTTTACAGCTCTGCATGTTGGAACTGACTTTGAAGGTGTGTCTCTTGATCTTATAAAAACATGCCATTAAGGGTTTAAAGGGTTTATTTCAGCGATGCTGTATAAGAACCACTTTTCATTCCCTGAAGAGCCATGCTTGAAAAAGAGATTTATGAATGTGAAGCTTAAAAAGAACCTTAAAAAGGCTTCACATAATATGAAGGCTCATTGCTACTTTAAGAGTTTGTTCTAGAGCCAAATTAAGGCAAGGCAGGCAAATTAATTAAAAATTAACATAGGGCAAATAATTCAGTAACTGCATGAAATAAATGCAAATTTTTGTTTTATTTATTTCTTTTTTTAAAAGCTCCCCTTAAATTAACAGAATATGTGTTTTATGATCATGCACATATTGCTATATGCTTACAATTTACTGCTGAAAGCCAAAAATCTTTTTTTTTAAATAATTTTTACAGCAGATCACTGAAGAGATGCCATCTGTTTATAGTTTATAGCCCAGATTTGTGGAAAAATGGGTCCACTTTCAGTAGAAAAAAACTTGTTCAGTTCAGCTTCTTCTATTATAAGGTTTAAAAATTACATTACCCATCTATCCGACAAAGAATATGACAAAGTACATTTTGGAACCACGAGTGTGATTGTTTCATATTAGACATAAAACTCATAATTTGACTAATTTAAGAATTTGTCAACTCTTTTGTATCATGTAGCCTCAGTAATATATCTAGAGTCCTATTTCTTATTGAGATTTAGTTGGTTATAGTAGTGAAATGACTTACTGTTTCCTCGTTGTCAATGTGTCACTGATAGGTGATTCATGTTTCATGGGTTTCATGTTGGAAGCATGAACAACTGATGATGGCCCATCTGTGGGTACCTTTAGTTTGGTAGACTCAGATCTGACCCAACTGCAGACCTGTAATGGCAGCCCAGTGAGTGTTGTTCCAGTTCTGGTTATTTTGGCGCTGCACTCTAGCACCAGAGATCTGATAGTAAACATATCATGAAGCAAAATGTCTCAAGCTGCTCTAGTCAAATACACTGCAAAAAGTGGAATAGGGCTGAAGTTGATTTGAATTGTTTTTGAGGTTTAACTGGATGTAAAATATTGCTTTGGTTCATCTATGCAGTTTTTTATTTGAGTTGAATAAAACCAGTTAAACCAATAAAACCAATTGTGGCATTGTTAAGGTGTCAGTTCCTCTCCAATTTGGATAAGTAACGAGGTGGAAAGGTCGAGGGAAACAGTGAAGGTTCTGTGTAGCATTTTAAGAGGTTAATGTGATAAGTTTGTTCCAGGCGCTTTTTACTGGGCTGCTCCAGGTTGCAATTAACCAGCCCCACTTTTTTGACAGTGTAGTGACACTGTCAGGTTGCCAGTTATACAGCTTATATGTTGTAGTGGGGACATGGACCAGGACCTGGTCTCCCATCTAGAAATCTCAGGGATGTGCAGGCCTGTTACACACCTTGTGCTGTGCATGCTATACTTCTTACAGGTCTTCCCTGATGATGGGGGGAATCAGATGAATTTGTTGTTCCATTCTTAAATATTTTCAGTCACAGACCTCAGCAGTGAGGGCTGTTGCTTCAGAGAGTTTTTCCGCACTCAAATCCTCTGGTTGCAGCCAGCGTATTATGAAGCTGGCTCGTCTGCTGGTTGGGGGGACTGTGGGATTTAAAAGCCAGTGGTGATATTCTGCAGTGGTCTCTGTGAGCCCCTACCTGACTCTAATCCACATATTTCTGAACATTCACTGGGAGCACTGAGTAGTAAGTGAGCTTTCACCTGTGAGGAATGGGCCTAAGATCTCCGACTACGCCTCACGCTCTGCTTTCAAATGTATACAAATAGACTGCGACATTGTAATCAGCACTGAGTTAAGTTAGAAACTGATGAGCGCTCATTTTTGAGTCAGGGACAGGTGGGGGCGGGGCCAGGACCACTCTCCTGGATACCAGCAAATTGTCACTGTCAAGCAAATATCTGCAAAATAGTAATTTTACAGTAGAAAGCAAAAATGTTTTTTTAATGAATGGAAGTTAATGTAAAGAGGTTTTATTGGAAATGTTTCTGGATCCTTTCTATTGGTCCATTCATCTTAAAGTTTCACACAATATAAAGGGCAGCTGTTGAGCTGTTGATGTAGAAAAACAAAAAACTGACAAAAATGGATATACATGCTTTTCATTGGACAGAGACAAAATCCTTTGTGACATGTTTCAGGCTACATTTTATTTCCTGAGTCTTCTCCTTTTGGCACAAACTGGTGTTAAGCAGGTGTTGAATAAGCTGATCCATTCTGTGTTCCATTCTGCCATGTAATATATGCAGAGAACAGGATTAATCTCTCTTGATTATAAACTAACATTTATAAGCTTTATCTTGTCTCTGCCTGTGAAGCATGTTGCCTTTGCTGTCCATAACCTTTGTGCCGTATCACAGGGGCAGCATGTGTAGGACCATGGACAGCAAGTATATTGGCCTGCTCCACCCCAGTAGGTTATCCTTTTGATATGGTGCAATAGGTATAATTTTCTATCTTAGCTGATGCAAGTTTTGAGAATAAAGACTCTGAGCTCTTAGCCCAAGCTGCTTTTGTAATATCCTCATTAGAACTAGAAATAACTCAGGGAGAATGCCTAAACAGCTTTACAAACCAGACAGGTTAATTTCCGCTCACTGACCCAAATTTAGAGACTCAAATTTGAGTGAGTGAAATTGAGTAACTGGTGCCAGAGTGATTGTAAGACAGAATCTTTCTGACTATTGAAGTTTCAGTGAAAGCCTTATTTCTGCTCTGTGTCATCTATTCAAACACGTGAATCTCAGTGGTTGCAGTGACTGGATCTATGGCCAGACGTTTAGAGTGGCAGTGACTTAGACATTTTGTTTATGATTCTGGAATGGGCTTTTAACATAATAAGCTTGTGCTATACATAAAGTGTAGTACTTTATCAGATATACACGAGTATTTCCCAGATAACTTCAAAAAGTTTTTAAATCATTTAAAAATTAAATATCTTTTTAAGCTCTTTTTACATGTAAAGGATATCTGAATATTCAAAACATCATATTTATGGAATTAACTTTAAAATGTGTCCTCCCTTTATTTTGCTCAATGCAGGGCAGGGCTGTTACCCAAACAGACAACCAAGACAAAACTCAAATCCAAGTCAAATGGCGTGCTCCTGAACCTGGACTATACTTTTTCAGGTAGTGTACACACATATCAAAGGCAGCAGTTTCACTATTTTACATTGAAAATTTTTATTTAATTGACACAAATGTACACTAAAGAAGGGCACGTATTAGAGGTCTCCTATGTCTGCTTTTACCTCAGCACAGAGCACTACATCAATGCCTACCACTGTGAAGACTGTCCAACCACCAGACCAAACTGATGGAACAACGGTTATTACCAATTCTATGACTACAATACCTCAAACAACTGCATCATCCCCATGGATTAACACTACAAATTCAATACAAATTCAGCTTCAGTGTCTACACACACATCAGCACAGAGCAGTACATCAGCACCTACCACAGTTACTAGTGATGGAACTGCAGCTGTAACAGATTCTTCAACTAGCACAGCTCAAACTATGACTTTGCTCCCAAATATTCATAATACAGATTCACTCACTTTAGGGACATCTGACCAATTTGCTAGGAATACAATGGCTACTACAAATACCCCGACTACCACAACACAAACAACTGTCTCTTACCCAGCAAATAACACAACAACCACCTTAGTGCCAAAATCGATATCTAAATCAACTCAATCAAATCAAATCAAATCTAAATCAATTTAACTGGACAAGTCAGTGTTGTCTTCACTTCTCTTGCTTTTAGTCTGTCTATATTCCATGTATAAGTGGTTAAGGCCATGCAGTTCTTTTCAAGGTAAGACAGAAATAATTTACTGTACAGGAGCAATGTCCAATGGCCATGGGCTTTCTACAGGGATGTATTCTAAAATTAAGACAAAACAGACATTTATTGCACATGTAGCACTTTTAGTGCACATTTTTCTATATACCTGGTTTATATCTAGATATCTATATCTAGTGACATGATCTGGTCTTTGTTGTTATGGTTTCTGTAATGAGTATTTGGAAGCTTAGTGGTGACCTTTTGAAGGTTGGTCATGAGATTATTTTGATCGCTGATGTAGTTTAGTCTATCTTTGTGAGCTGCCTTGCTGCCACTGCCTACATAAGCAGCTGTCTAGAAGACAGTATATTGAGATACTCTAATTAGTCTTATGTTGTGATTAGACTGCTATTTCGTATTTATTTTGTTATGTCCCTGTCAGATGTAGTTAGGAGTAGAGAGGAGGTAACATGTGGCGTGTAATGGAAGAAGGAAGAGAAGGACACAAGGACACAGTAGTTGCGAGTTTGCTTCCCACTTGCAAAAAGTTGGTGAAAAAAAATGATACAAGAATAATATTTACATAGATAGGGCAAAACCCATGATGCAATGAGCTGAGCTAATATACAGAATGAGTATGGAATTAAAAGATAAGAGTTGACTAACCACTGTGTAAGTATGAACTGACTTGTATAAACCAACCAACGTTGGACAGAGGACAGAGCCAAAGAAATTAAATCAATGAACAAATCTAATCTGCTTAGCCAGGTCTAATCCTCACCAAAATAGAGTGGGTGCCACTTGCCCCTTACCTGATGTATCTAAACAATGATGTGTATGTATAGGTGTGCACAAACTTGCCTGTCCACACATTACGCTGGAGGGAGAGAAAAGTGAGAGAAAAAGAGAGAACTAGAGAAGCAGCAACAAAATGAGACTACCTACCTAATGAGACTATTTACTGGCTACATTTTCAAGTCTATAAAGTAGCTAAAGTAGAAGAGCTTAACAGTACTGCTGGCACCATAACGATCTCAAGTAGAGGCTGCTACACATGACTCCTCAGGGGGGTTCTTTTATTTGACACGACCTGCAGCAGACAGCAGCAACTCTGATTGGTGGACAGAACAGCGCAGCCAAGCATCAGCGATGTCCTCATTGGTCCATTACACACCTGTATAGTAGTTTGGTTGAGTGAACCATATGTGTTTTTGAAGATACACACAAGGTGTTTCAACCTCAAATTTTGAATCAAACCAGTTTCATTAGCTCTGCTGTTATTAGCATCGAGGTTTTTGGCAAAATACATAGCTGAATACATACCTAACATAGCCATCCTCAAAAAAACCCTTAAGAAAACTATAAGACCTACTCACTACTGCTCAATGTATGCAATGCTGCATAATTTATTAGTGCCTCTCCACATGTTAGTTCTTTAACCTGCATTTTATTCCCTGTAACAAAACTTTCCACAGCAATTACCAACAACATTTAGAATATCAGGCATGATACTAACATCTGTTAGTAATATGTCAAGTTAGCTTGTCAATTTTCATTCTGGAGATGCAACTGGCAGTGCTGCCAATGCTTTTTATTTAATTACATATTGAGATAATCCCTAAATATGTTAAGCTCCTATTTTATCTCACTGGTTAAGGCTGGTTATCATACCTATTCCACAGGTCTTGCTGTACTTTTGTAGGCAGCAAGCAAGGTTGCCTTTCCCAGCAAAAGTCTTAAGCCCAATGTTTGCTTAAAATCCACCCACCAGAAGCTGAAACTTTATCATTGTCTCCCACGACTGCATTTCTTTCTATGCCAATTTGGCAGAAAAATTGAAGAGCTGGCAACCCGATGGTGGCTGTGTGCACTGTTCCAAAGAATCTACAGCATAACCAGCAAAAAGTGAAAGCGCATGATTCTTTATAGGCACCTCTTTTGTGGGTGCTTGTGTTATCATAACTTGTAGGCTTTACATGGAGAACTAATGTAGTGTGTAAATCTCACATATGAATGGAGTCAAAATATCAATAATAAAGTGATATTTTACATTAATCTAAAAGGTGATAGAAAGGGAAGTGGTTAGTTTAACAAGGAGGCAGGGCATCTGATCTAAGACTGAGGCCTTAACCCTTTCCTCTATTTAGACAAATGGACCTAAACCATGCCAACAAAATGCCCCCCACAGCATAACAGAAGCGCAGGACCTCCTCAGTGTAGGGGTCAAGCATTCAGGCTTATACTGTTCTGTTGGTGTGTTGCACACTGATGCTCTCCCACTTGTGGAGAACATGATAAAAGATGACTCATCTGATCACATCACACACACATCTGCACTATAGAACACTCAAGCGTGTATTTATCTTTGTTCATGCACTGCAGCCCTAATGTAATATGCTTCTTTTTGCTCAGACAGCCTGATTATGTCCTGTACTGACATTCTCAGTCAAGTAAGGAACAGTTGATCTTTATGTTTTGATCTAAAGTCGAGGTCATCTGGGCATGCTCAGCATTTATATACATGTCACAGAGTATGGTAGAATATAAATTGCTCAATTATATCATGCAGTACTTCTCTCTGAAAGCATCTGTCCTCATTTGTTTTCTCACTCATTTATTCAGGCTTTATTCAGAAGTTAAAAACTTCTTGAGCTTTTAATGTTTTTTATCTTAATAAACTTTATCTTATTTTTTCTATCTAGATTGATTACAGGCCTACCCAATCAAATGGGGAAAGAATATTTAGAATATTTATCGTGCTGCCAATCATTATTACCTGATGTGGCAGTACGCTTTAGCCCACAATGATTAGATTTAAGTTTTTAAGTTGGCTATGCTGTTTTTCTTATCTTAGAACATCTCAACTGTCTGATTTTATCTCACATTGTCACGAAGCCATGGCAGCTTAATTGGGCAAAAGTCATGTCTGTCGCAAGCAGATGCATGTTTTACAGTGAAGGGTTTTGCGGTATTGCCTGATGTTATAGCCTGATGTTATGACACTGCGGAATATAGCATGTTTGGAAATTGTATCTATCAAATAGGCCTACCTACTTTTTTTTTTACAGGCCTACCCAAAAATATATTTCTGTCTACACCACTGGACAGGAGCTGCAGAAGATATGAGTCCTGGAACTGCAGAGGCTGTGGATGGACAGGCACTCAGTGCCACTGTCAGTGTTGGTGTGCCAAAGCTTATTGGAACAGGATGTGTGGAGGCACGAGGGGCTGATGCACTGGCTGGACTGGAGCCACAGAGCCTATGGGCTCAGGAGCCACAAATACTGTGGAAGCAGAAACAGTAACCAAAGCCTAAAGTTCTCAAATCCAGTCCTCGGGAACCACTATCCCAATTCACCTTCTCCAGCACACTTGATCCAACTCAGCTAATTATTAAGCCCATCATAATTTGGATCAGGTGTGTTGGGGCTGGGAATGATGGAAACTGTGCAGGGCAATGGGTCTCTAGAGTGGGCTGAGTTTGACCTGAGAACCAGAGGAAGAAGAAATAGGAAACTCCAGCCAGGGCTGGAGGCAGCAGAGGGTCTGGATCATACAAAAACAATGCAAATTGTAACTGTAACTGTAACTAGAGATTCAGGACAACAGGCTGATCAGTGGCAGACTTCAAATGTTATGTTTTCCTGGATCACCTCCCATGGTCGCAGCTCATTGCCAGGAAGACACACTATGCCCACTGTGCCACTGGTAGCCATCTCAGCCAGGGAGCAAAGGCCCAACTCAACAGTGATTCCAAAATTGAGACTGCATTGAACTGATCTCCTCCTGCTGACCCTGCCTGAAATTAACACTATAAAGATTAAATGACTACAAAAAGCAGATTGTCAGCTGTAGCTGAAGAGCATTTTGTCACTGTCCTAACAAAACCATGCATATGCGTTTGCACTACAGAGCTAACTCTAGGTGTCTGTAGTTAATTTTAAATTTTAAATTTTAAATCTGTTGCAACATGAAGACCAAAGAAGTGTCTTTGCTAGTAAAGCACAAACTTGGCTTAGATGTTTGTAAAGTCAACTGCAGTCTGGGATGAGCTAGGATCTGATGAAAGCCACCATTGCTGAATTCTGTCAGAAAACAATATCACAAAGTATGAATCTCTGTAGATCATTTTCATGCATTCTTCAGTCAATGGTATTTGTAAATAAAACTGAAAATCCATATAATTTGTTCTTTCAGTTACATGACTACAATAGATTTCAGAGGGAAGCATTGTGGTAATGGATACCCTTTAGCCCTCTCTGGTCACATCATGGATTTCCATAGAAGATTCAAGCAAAAACTTCAATTCATTCAGGCAGATAAAATTGCAAACCTGTGCTACTTTTTTACCTATGAATTTTTACATGTTTTCAAAAGCTGTGTGATGTAAAATGTTCTTCCCTGATAACTTTCAAGCCCTGCAGCTGAAATGTAAAATTATTTTGCTGGCCAACACGTCGAGATTAATTTGGGTGCCACTGCAAGATATTCTGTGTTTAATATATCCTCCAGTCACAATAAATACAAGGACATATTACGGAGAAGTCATAGCACATTTGTGATATTTTCCTATGTTGATTAGACATACATGTCTTTATTCAGGAAAAAAGAAATATGATTAGATGATATGAATATTGATGAGAAGCTATAGCATGTAAAATGCCTACAAAATAAATTTTTAGTTGGGAGGCTATTTTAAACCCACAGTTGTGTGTTGTCAAATATTGCATTCAGAAACAGATTCAGAAAGTTGTATTGACTCCACATGTCCCGCCTCGTGTCCAGGTTTCTCTATTTTATTGTTCTGTTTAAAAATGTTAGGTTATGAAAAGGTACAAATGCTTACTTTCCATCTGGAATAAAACTTGTTCAACCTTAAAACTGTTGTTGTACCTTTCAGGGAACACTTACATTGTTTGTACCTTGATGAATGAAAAATGCACCTGCACAGGACCTTTATATTTAACAGTAGTAACAGACAGAGATTAGGGTAGAAAATGCTGGAGTATTCCTTTACCTTCTTACTGCAGTGCAGTTCCTACTAGATGATCAAAGTAGAGGGGAATGTGAAGAAGAAACCCCCTACATCTACTGCAATACAAGTAGGCCCTCAGCATGAAGGCAGACTAAGAGACACGAGTGACCGATGCTGGAGGATAGGGCAGCTTCACATGGCCTACACAGACTCCTGTATCCTAATGGTCTCATCTATTCCTGACTGCACTGTGAAAAACTCACATTGCTGTTGTTATACAGTTTACCCTTGAGAAAACTTGTCAGATTAGACTCTATGAATACTCACTGCAACCATGGTTGGCAAAGTCCTAGGGCAGAGACTTCATGATAGTGTGGCTGACTACAAGAAAAACAAAGGCTCCAATATTAGAGGTTTAAGTTGAAGTGGTAGTAGAGAAAGATTTTCATGAATCCCAAAAGCAGGTGAAGCGATTGTCTAACTGGAAGGTTGTGGATTCAAATCCCAGGACTGAGTGGGTGTTCCTGGTTGTGACGTTGGCACTTAACCCCCTAGACCACCCTTGACTTTACATAATTAAGCAGCACAGTGGCAAATTCCCCTAATGGGGTCAATTAAGTGAAACATATTTAAAATCCAATGAGCTAAAGTGCAGAAATAAAAAGAAGCATTCACCACATTTCTTCTTTGGGGATCAATAAAATCAATCAATCAGTGACACAGAGAGAATCTCTCCATTTATCTACTCTGTCACTGTCCAGCTACAAGCAGTATTTGGCTGAGCTTCTAATTTCATCGTCATCATCACCATCAACGTCGTGGACCGCTTAATCCAGATAGGGTCACGGTGCTTCCAAGTTCATTATTGTGTAAAAATAAGATTTACATATTTAAATAGTACTGAGGACATACTATTTCACGTTTCATTCTGAGATCAATTTAGCCAAAAATGTTTATTTGTTAACCATAATTCAGTAAATGTGGAGCTTGTTTAAGGCCTCTATGTAGACTACCTCAACATTAGTGTTGAAAGGACAGTTATAGCCCATGATTAATGTGATATTGGTGATTTTTTCTCATTACCTTGATAAATGCCTTGTAAACACAAGTCACAGCTGTTAATGTATCATCATAACCCAAGATTAGGAAGAACTGGCCAGGCCAATAAATGCAATTATGCACTGACATTGCCAGCTCATCCAAACTGTGCTTAATCCATCCCTCTGTACACCAACAGAAGGTAAACTTAATTAATAAAAAAGGCCAGCCTAGTTTTTAACCTGCGAGCAAATATCAAATCTTAATGCCACTCTGAGAAGTTAAATGCAACTTTATGAAGCAATTTTTTAATTTTGCCCCCACACCTTGCTGCACAGCTGTCCTTTAGCTTTTAATTGCAGGTGACATTTCAGGGCATTTGACCACCGTAGCTGTTTGGCTCCTTTGCCGCTCTGCATAGCCATGGCCCTTTGAGAGCACTCCAAATTGTCTCCTTTAATTTTCTTCCAGATTTTATTTTTAGCTCTCGGGACATTTAACTGATGTTTTCCAGAGGAAGATCTAAACTCCCCAGCAGTCTGGCCCTGCCATTATCAGAGTGATGGTCAATTGAGATGATCAATTTGCATAATGAGGCGTTAAATTGTACCCATCTCACCCCTCCCTCCACTTCCAGTATCCCATCCCTGCAGAAACAAGCTCAGAGTCTATTTCAGCTTTCACCAGCTTTGACAGTCAACACATTCAACAAATGTCCAAAAGCCAAACACAACATGCAGGAAAAAAACACATTATTGTAGGAAAAAACAGATCAAAGACAAATAACTGACAGATGAAAGGCTCAGACATAAGATATGTTGCTAAAAAATATATAAATATTATAGTCAGATTTGTTTCCCCAAATTAAATTTTTTTCAAGGTGCAAGATTGAACTCTCCTGCAAAATATACATTATTATACTGACAGCTTCAATGTCTTAGACACAATGATCTCTAGTCATCTAGATTTCCAACGTCATCCTGAAATCCTGAACAAATTCACTCAGGGTGTTCCAACTCTCTTGAAAACAAATGGTTGTGTTATTGATCTTAGAACAATGTGCCTCATTCAACAACTGTTCTTAAGTAGAACCCATTTGTGCAGTTTTTACGAAGATTCTGACTTTAACCAATGTTTTCTTATTTAAGAGTTGTTCTTAGGTAAGCACAGAACCTAAACACATTCAAGAGTACAAAGGCTTGAACAGTTCTGTGGTTCATCAAGTACACATAATGAATCTGACATAAACTTTTCATTTTTATTATTTATAATGTTTATAATGTTTATACTCTTTCCCATTTCTATTACTGAGTGCCTTATTTCTGTTACTCTGCTGCTGCTGTAATACTGTGATACTTTCCCTGCTGTGGGACTAATAAAGAATTATCTTATCTTATAGTTTTTTTAAAGTACCACAGAACCTTTCGGTTATGTGGTACTTTAAATTATTTAAAAGCCGTTCTCCATGCTAACATTATTTATTTTTTACTTTCTTGCTCATTGTAGCAGAAGAAATATGCATAGGTACTAATTGGTTCTCCTTTCAACGTGAGCACAGAATGGCAGCTGCTCTTTATACCAATCATGTTATTCTATGGATTTATCCATTAGAAAATGGAACATGGCTCAGTTTTCCAAAATGTAGTACAATAAACAGCTGTTTATTGAGCAGCAAGTATTCTTTCCCCTATCAACAATAATCAATATGCTACAGTGAACTATTCTTAGGAGGAAGAATGGTGAAGTGGGTGATATATCGGTTCATCTGACATTACAGCTGGAATTTTTTTAAGGTATTAGTCTTGTCATAACTTTTATACCGATATACCACAAAAAAGTGGAGATAACGGAAAGTCCAAACCAGCCTAAGACTCAGTCAGAGATGTTTCAGAGATCCCTCATCTCCTGCTGTGTAGTCAGTTGCAGCCTGAAGTAATGTTAATCCAATTTGTTATCAAGGAAGCAAACATCAGACAGATGTATGAAAGGAACAGCCGGTCTCTGGGGAATAGCCTTTACCCTTGCATGGACACCATCCCACTTGCCATGCTGTTTCCTCTTGCACCACCAGCTTCTCATCTGGTACTGATAGTGTGGCTGATTTGTAATATTGACTGAACTCCAGCAGAGTCACAAACATGGACATGAAACAACATTTAGCACCAGTTTTGCTGGGCGCAGAGAAACCACTTACATGTATGTGACATAGGTTCAACTATATCCATCGATCAGCCATAACATTAAAACGTTTCTACACTCACTGTCCTTTTTATCAGCTCCACTTACTATATATACACTTTGTAGTTCTACAATTGCAGACTGTAGTCCATCTGTTTCTCTGCATACTTTGTTAGCCCCCTTTGACTCTGTTCTTCAGTGGTCAGGCGTAGCACAGAGTTTACAACTACAGTGTAAAATGATAAAGACAAACATTGAAGTAGATTTAGATTGCATTTGTGTGAAACTGAATATAACACAGGAAATGATCAACACATACCTAATAAATGTTTACTGGATTAAACATGTCTCCAAATTAGCAAGTTTTCAGGAGAAGTTCTTAACTTTCAGTGCAGGTTCATTTATGCAAGTCATAATATAAGCTAATTAAGTAAACATAAATTTTTACAAGATATTATTCCAGATCATTTTTGACAAAATGTACAATGTACAAAAAATGATATGTCAACAATGAAATCTGTGTTATGCATTGATCAGCAGAAACATTAATGCAAAAACAATATAAACAAAAATAAATACTAAGTAATATCACAATTGAAACCTGATTAGAATAATCTCACTCTAAGGGACCACAACAGAATCAAGTCTGAGACCTTATGATGTCTTCCTCAACTGCCTTACAGTTTTTCCAGTTTGGTAATGTAATATTTTCAAAATTGTCAAATAAATCAAATAAAAAAGAGAGATCACATTGGCCATATGACAGAAGAGAGCAGGTCTGGGTGACGTTCCATGTTATCCTCTTCAGAAGCACTGATGGATGATTTCTAAGAAGACCTGAGTGACAGTATGATTAATGCTGTGAGACTGTGAGAAACACCTGGCTCATGATAAAGCCATCAGTGGCCTGGGTGCAATCATACTGAACAGCTGCTTTTTGATCTACACGACATGAACTTTTCATTGTAGAGGTGGAGCACATAGGACAAATATCCACTGTGTTCTTTTTCATCAGCAACAGTAGATGCTGTAATTTTGGATAAATATGATAGCAGTCCATATAAACGCTTTAAAATTGTTTTTTTTAAATATATATAAAAATAATGAATTAAATATCTACTTTGACAGCAAAAACACAAAAACAAAAACATAAAAATCTTAAAAATAAATGTCTTAGATAGAAGAAATATGTTTGCTTTCCTAAAACACGTTTTAATTGATGGTTCTTTAGAGAATTGTTTTAGAAATGAGATATGAGGAATGTTTTAAAGTGTAAATTGAAGTGTTTTTCAATAAAAAAAAACATTTTTTGAAAAGTTTTGAAACCTTCCTAATGTTTTATATATTGTTTTTTTCTTTTGGCCCTCAGCCCACCACTAATACTGCACCTTGGTCCCCCAAGATAAAAAAGCTTGTGTACCCCTGATACAAAGGTTCTACGCCAACGAAAGTTTTTAATTATTATGATTTCTTCAGTTTGAAAGCCATTTGAATTGCATTTTGTTAATAGGTGATTGTAATGCCAACTTCCTGCCGCTTGTTTGTGCATCCTTGATCGTCAGTGCATGTGCATAGAGGAGGTTTTGTCATGACAAGTGCTTTATGCTCAGGCGTCTGTGTTTAGGATTAGATAGCAGGGCTTTACATGGCTGACTGGGGCCTAATTTACCTTGATCAAGGCACAGAGATGCGAAAAAGAAACAAACTCCAAATGCTGGGTGATTAAGTAAAGGTCACGTACTCAGGAGATTTTCTGCTCTAGTTAAACAGGGACGACATGCACACAGCTGCAGCACTGTAGGGACTGAAGCTAGCATGGCAACATGTGGCGACCTGTCTAGAAGTCTCTGCTTTTTCTTCCCATACGCCCTCAGGATATTATTCTTAATATAAAGATGGCCGGAGGGGTTTGTGCAATGTAGCTCAGAATCCACAGTATTAGCATAAAAGAGGAATTGATTATTTTAACGAGGACACTGTAGATGCTGAGAAGAGGATGGCATAAGAATAGAGGAGATGCATAGAAGATGCTGTAGCGCTCAGAACTAAAAGAGCTCAGTTTGATATTTCCACTCTTAACCAAGGGTTGTTTGGTACAATGCCATAGAAGAATAACTTTTGCTTCCAGGGGATGGTTCTTTGCAGATGTGTGATGTTTAATGGGCCTCCAGATGATGTAAAGTGTCTATAAAAATTTGTTTTTCCTAGACTCATTGAATCCAAACCGAGGACCTCTTATTTTGTAGCTTAACTAAAATACATTAAAGCAAACCACTTTTGTTTCCTTAAAGAAGCTTTCAACAGATGAGTATTCAAAAAACCAAGTGAGATTAGCAAGGACCTTTTTAAAGTTGAAAGAACCTCCACATAATATAAAGATTCTGTCCCCATTAAAAGTTTGTCCTAGAACCATACATTCAAGTCGAGAACCTATTTTATTTTTCTTTTGCACAGAGACAAATCAGTCTCTTATAAACTGTAGCAAAACTGCAAATTTAGCCTAGCACAGATACATGCATAGATATGCAGATAAAGGACATCCACTCTTTAAAAAAGTGCCAAGAAATATTGGATTGGCGCCTTAGAAGAGCAACTTTTGATTCCTGATCAATGGATTTCAAATGATTATTCTTGAAAGAAACATTTTTGAAAAGGAGACGAGCAAGTGGAAAGAACCTTTTAAAAGGTAAAAAAAATCTCAACATAAGTAAGGGACAGATACCAACAAAATGCTCTTCCTAGAACTGCACATATAATTTAGGAACCTTTATTTTTAAGAGTATAGACAGATAATGACAAATGCCATTCAGATAAATAGTGTTTTTTTTTTACTATCGCAAACGAACATGCATGTAAGCTACTGTATTACTGAGGAAAAGGGAATGTTTATTAAGAGAAAATGGAATAATTTCTTACTGGCTACCGAAATTAGTCAGTTCCTCAAATGTAAGAGTCCAATAAATAGTGCACTTGCATCATATGAATAAGTGTTTAAAGATACTGTTGAATTATTAACACTACAGGGCTACGAGGCTGACTTTGACGATTTCCTTGTTTGTTTAACAGCATGAAAAGTGAAGCTTAGGAAAGATTAATGCCTCTACCTGAAGAGCCAGAATCTATCTTCGAACCCTCCCATAGGCACACAGTCAGTGGTGTAATGTGTAATGAGGATACAAGGTCGTTTTGGATGACAAAGACTTCAGCCTACATGCCATTACTGTGCTTGCTTTGGTTCTGATGGAATAGATCAAAACCCATGAATGGCAATAACAGTCTGTCTCAATGAACCTCATAAACACATCTCTGTTGTGACTATTTGTCTCTTGGACTCTTTCACAAATTATATTTTGCAATCCAATTCATTCTAGTGCATTGTTCCACAGATTGATTGCTAAAATGGAACAAGCCTGTCGAGGCATTAGTTGGCTGATACAGGTCTGCATTGAGAAAATACATGTATCACTAGGGGGCACTATCGATATACGCACTTTATTCTGGCATCCGGCCGGCACATCTGGAGAGTACCATTCTTTTTCATCTCAAACTAATCTTTGCTTTAATATCTCATTTGATAAAAGTGTGAGTGTTAATTTGAGAAAGCCACACATTTCATACCTATACTCGTTTTCTGCCATTCTTCACAATGAAACCAGCTGCTAAAGCTAAAACAGAAAAGGTTTACACTCTATGTGTACGTTCACTGCTGTTAATTCTGCTGTTAAATCTTTCAATTCAAAATCAAAGCTCAAGCAGTGAAGCTGACTATCATAAAAACTCATAAACCAAAAAACTTTACAATGAATTAGTCACATAAAACATCAATATCTGAATGGTGGCATCCTTGGTGTTATTCATATATGGACAAGATAAGTCATATTCTATAGTGACTATCTTTACATAATGGCCTGATCATAATGAATAAAGCTGATTGCAATTATTTTTCACAGCTGTCAGCTTTCGCAATCAAA